>NC_034199.2:31706950-31854450 GCF_002021735.2 Oncorhynchus kisutch | reverse complement strand
AATCCAAACAAGGAAGTGTCTGGGTAAATCTCTGGGTTCAACAAGCTGTTAAAGATCTACACGCATCATACCATACATGTAAGATGCTACGTATTTATCATTATAATACATCAGCTCAAAACACAAACCACAATCACATGAAGAGTCAACAGATTTGTAAAAACATGATCAGTGACAGCAGGAGAGCCAGAGATAAAAACTGCTTGTAATAATCTAAAAAACTCTACACATATAGTAATGACCCACAGATAATGGATAGTAAAGTCCCTTACCTCTGCTAAAGAAGCTGGTCCACATTTTCACTAACAACAATCTCTTCTCTTTGCAGCCAGATTTTGTTCTCTTCTTTGATAGAGATAATAAAAAAAGAAACTAAAGAATCAAGAGAGAGAGAGAATCCAGGAGAGAGAGAATCCAGGAGAGAGAGCGTGCAGCTCTGTGTGCGAAGTGCTAGTGCTGGTTGTGCGCCTCAGCCTCTTATCCTCTATGTGACAATAGACTTTAGGATCAATACTGCACCTTCACAGATCCTCAGCCGCTGCCTCGTTCCCCCTCTCAATGGAAAGCCCCCACACTCCGGCAGCATGCAAGCTAGAGCAGCAGACAGACAGACGCAAGCAGCACCCATTTGTGAGGAGGAGGAGGAGGATGAGGAGGAGAGAACAAAATCAGACGAGCACCAGTGGGTGATTTCACTTGCAGTTCTTGATGTTTGTTGTAATGAAGCGACCACGGGGTGAAGAGGAGGGATGGAAAGAAAACAAGGGAGAATACATCTTGTTTTCCTCCTTTTCTGATTCACTCATTCTCTTTCTATCATTTGCTCCCTCTCTTATTTATTTTCTCTCTCTCTCTTTTCTTTCTCCCTCTGTCTTCTCTCTCTCTACTCTCGCTCTATCTTTCTGTCTCCATGTCTGTGTCTGTCTCTTTCTCTCTCTTTCTCTTCCCTCTCACACTCAGACCCAGCTAAACCAAACCAGACTAATGTATTTTGATAAACAGCTCTGCGGCTTTTCCCCACACAACCCAATGCTCTCAGACCGTCAACCAGCCGCTGACAATAATGCGTTCCATTTCTGGTCCACCTTCTAAACCGGTGAGACCAGACTAAATGGATGTGTTGTAAAAAATGAAATGGCACACAACCATGAAACACAGAGTGAAATAACCAAAGGAGTGAATCCTTCCTACTAGTTAGGCTAGAGGCTGAAGTGAATCCTTCCTACTAGTTAGGCTAGAGGCTGAAGTGAATCCTTCCTACTAGTTAGGCTAGAGGCTGAAGTGAATCCTTCCTACTAGTTAGGCTAGAGGCTGAAGTGAATCCTTCCTACTAGTTAGGCTAGAGGCTGAAGTGAATCCTTCCTACTAGTTAGGCTAGAGGCTGAAGTGAATCCTTCCTACTAGTTAGGCTAGAGGCTGAAGTGAATCCTTCCTACTAGTTAGACTAGAGGCTGAAGTGAATCCTTCCTACTAGTTAGGCTAGAGGCTGAAGTGAATCCTTCCTACTAGTTAGGCTAGAGGCTGAAGTGAATCCTTCCTACTAGTTAGGCTAGAGGCTGAAGTGAATCCTTCCTACTAGTTAGGCTAGAGGCTGAAGTGAATCCTTCCTACTAGTTAGGCTAGAGGCTGAAGTGAATCCTTCCTACTAGTTAGGCTAGAGGCTGAAGTGAATCACTGACAGGGTGAAAAGCAGCAGCCTGCCAACGGTGGTGCTAAAGGTTAGGTTAGAAGTGGGAAGTTAAGAGAGGGGACTCCTTAACTTTTACGTTCTTTGCTTTGGTTCCATCCAGCCCCTTTTCCCCACATTACCGTGTGTTAGGAATAATAACTTCCCTGTAAATTGTATTTTTCTCTGCCTCTGTTGTCCTTCCCCGCACCTACGATCACATACTTTTTTCACTCTCCGGGAAGTTGAGATGTAGCGGGGTGTTACGTTCCCTCCAAGAGGTGTACGTAACAGCGACCCTGGAGCAATTAGGGTTAAGTGCCTTGCTCAAGGGCACATCAGCAGATTTTTCACCTTGTTAACTCTAAGATTTGAACTAGTGACCTTTCGGTTACTGCCCCAACATTCTAACTGCTAGTGTGTGTGTCACTGGTGCCATCAGCTGCCAGACAGAAGTATGTAACTGAATACTAGACCCTGATAGACAGGACAGGCCTACTCCTAATGTTAAAGCACGATATCATGGTTTCATCCACTCACCATTCCCAAGGTCTATGTGTAGGTCTGGCAGGCACCTGCTCATTCAGCATTTATTTGACATGACATTTAAGAGGCTTTTCAGGAACATAGTACAAGCTGTCATCAGATAGTTTAATGCATGTGTCCTAAATAGCACATATTCAAATATACAGTGCCTTGCGAAAGTATTCGTCCCCCATGAACTTTGCGACCTTTTGCCACATTTCAGGCTTCAAACATAAAGATATAAAACTGTATTTTTTTGTGAAGAATCAACAACAAGTGGGACACAATCATGAAGTGGAACAACATTTTTGGGATATTTCAAACTTTTTTAACAAATGAAAAACTGAAAAATTGGGCGTGCAAAATTATTCAGCCCCCTTAAGAAAATACTTTGTAGCGCCACTTTTGCTGCGATTACAGCTGTAAGTCGCTTGGGGTATGTCTCTATCAGTTTTGCACATCGAGAGACTGAAATGTTTTCCCATTCCTCCTTGCAAAACAGCTCGAGCTCAGTGAGGTTGGATGGAGAGCATTTGTGAACAGCAGTTTTCAGTTCTTTCCACAGATTCTCGATTGGATTCAGGTCTGGACTTTGACTTGGCCATTCTAACACCTGGATATGTTTATTTTTGAACCATTCCATTGTAGATTTTGCTTTATGTTTTGGATCATTGTCTTGTTGGAAGACAAATCTCCGTCCCAGTCTCAGGTCTTTTGCAGACTCCATCAGGTTTTCTTCCAGAATGGTCCTGTATTTGGCTCCATCCATCTTCCCATCAATTTTAACCATCTTCCCTGTCCCTGCTGAAGAAAAGCAGGCCCAAACCATGATGCTGCCACCACCATGTTTGACAGTGGGGATGGTGTGTTCAGGGTGATGAGCTGTGTTGCTTTTACGCCAAACATAACGTTTTGCATTGTTGCCAAAAAGTTCAATTTTGGTTTCATCTGACCAGAGCACCTTCTTCCACATGTTTGGTGTGTCTCCCAGGTGGCTTGTGGCAAACTTTAAACAACACTTTTTATGGATATCTTTAAGAAATGGCTTTCTTCTTGCCACTCTTCCATAAAGGCCAGATTTGTGCAATATAAGACTGATTGTTGGCCTATGGACAGAGTCTCCCACCTCAGCTGTAGATCTCTGCAGTTCATCCAGAGTGATCATGGGCCTTTTGGCTGCATCTCTGATCAGTCTTCTCCTTGTATGAGCTGAAAGTTTAGAGGGACGGCCAGGTCTTGGTAGATTGCAGTGGTCTGATACTCCTTTCATTTCAATATTATCGCTTGCACAGTGCTCCTTGGGATGTTTAAAGCTTGGGAAATCTTTTTGTATCCAAATCCGGCTTTAAACTTCTTCACAACAGTATCTCGGACCTGCCTGGTGTGTTCCTTGTTCTTCATGATGCTCTCTGCGCTTTTAACGGACCTCTGAGACTATCACAGTGCAGGTGCATTTATACGGAGACTTGATTACACACAGGTGGATTGTATTTATCATCATTAGTCATTTAGGTCAACATTGGATCATTCAGAGATCCTCACTGAACTTCTGGAGAGAGTTTGCTGCACTGAAAGTAAAGGATGAATAATTTTGCACGCCCAATTTTTCAGTTTTTGATTTGTTAAAAAAGTTTGAAATATCCAATAAATGTCGTTCCACTTCATGATTGTGTCCCACTTGTTGTTGATTCTTCACAAAAAAATACAGTTTTATATCTTTATGTTTGAAGCCTGAAATGTCGCAAAGTTCAAGGGGGCCGAATACTTTCGCAAGGCACTGTACATTTGAAATAAATCCGTTAATGTCAGCGCAGTAATGTGATGCATTTTGAAAAAGGCAGCGCAGGTGAGTTGAAAGGAAACTAAGTATGACTATAAACAAGAGTAAAAGAAAAGACATGAAGCTTTCAACATGATTTACTCTGCATTCTTTCTCTCTGCAGGGAGATAAGGACATTCCATCTTTGTTCTAGCAGCTGAGCTAACAGCTTGTTGGTGAAGTGTCTTCTAACATGGTTGACTATTCAGAAGTGGCCAACTTGTTACGTGCTGTAATATCCTTCCGTAAAGAATTGTCAATAGGCTACAATATCTTTGTCAAAAGCGATAATCTCAAAAGAGCTATTCAAACACAATTCATATACATTACTGTTTCAGGAGATGACAGCTGCTCAACAACATTCTAGGAGACTGACTAGCACACTACTAGGCTCAACGCCAGCTCTACTAAGTCACGCCTCTGATTCGCCAATGAGAATACAGTGTGATGTCTGGGATAGCACCACAAGACTAGTACACGACTGAATGAAACGCAGCTGTAACACATTCGTGTTTGTTTGTTTGTTTTGTGTAATCATGTCAAGATATACAGATAAATGGATGAATTGATGGATGGATAGACAGACGGTGGAATGGAGATGGGAACTAAGGGGCACAGCCACAGGCTGACTGGGTAAGGAGGAGTGTCTGGGTAGGATAAATGAAATGTGTGGAGAGAGAGAGCCAAGCCCAGGTGCAGTTCAGTGTGCCATGGCCACACTGTGACCCCCAATGTGTGTTATTACTCAAAACCTTTGAGGAAACCCATTGTACTTCATACACAAGTATGTGGACACCCCTTCAAATGAGTGGATTCGGCTATTTCAGCCACACCCGTTGCTGACAGGTGTATAAAATCGAGCACACCGCCATGCAATCTCCATAGTCAAACACTAAACACAATAAAATCATCTGTCCTCAGTTGCAACACTCAGTACGGTGATCCAAACTGCCTCTGGAAGCAACATCAGCACAAGAACTGTTCGTCAGGAGCTTGAAATGTATTACTATTGCTGAGCAGCCGCACACAAGCTCACCATGCACAATACCAAGCGTTGGCTGGAGTGGTGTAAAGCTACCCACCATTGGACTCTGGAGCAGTGGAAACACGTTCTCTGGAGTGATGGATCACGCTTCACTATCTGACGGATCTGGGTCTGTCGGATGCCAGGTTTGGCAGATGCCGAATGCATAATGTAAAGTTGGAGGAGGAATAATGGTCTGGGGCTGTTTTTCATGGTTCGAGTTAGGCCCCTTAGTTCCAGTGAAGGGGAATCTTAACGCTACAGCATACAATGACATTCTAGATGATTCTGTGCTTCCAACTTTGTAACAACCGTTTGGGGAAGGCCCTTTCCTGTTTCAGCATGACAATCCCTCTCCTGTTTCAGCATGACAATGCCCTCTCCTGTTTCAGCAAGACAATGCCCTCTCCTGTTTCAGCATGACAATGCCCTCTCCTGTTTCAGCAAGACAATGCCCTTTCCTGTTTCAGCATGACAATGCCCTCTCCTGTTTCAGCATGACAATGCCCTTTCCTGTTTCAGCATGACAATGCCCTTTCCTGTTTCAGCATGACAATGCCCTCTCCTGTTTCAGCATGACAATGCCCTCTCCTGTTTCAGCAAGACAATGCCCTTTCCTGTTTCAGCATGACAATGCCCTTTCCTGTTTCAGCATGACAATGCCCTCTCCTGTTTCAGCATGACAATGCCCTCTCCTGTTTCAGCAAGACAATGCCCTTTCCTGTTTCAGCATGACAATGCCCTCTCCTGTTTCAGCATGACAATGCCCTTTCCGGTTTCAGCATGACAATGCCCTCTCCTGTTTCAGCATGACAATGCCCTCTCCTGTTTCAGCATGACAATGCCCTTTCCTGTTTCAGCATGACAATGCCCCAGTTCACAAAGTGAGGTCCATACAGAAATGGTTTGCCGAGATCGGCGTGGAAAACATTGACTGGCCTGCACAGAGCCCTGACCTCAACTCCATTGAACACCTTTGGGATGAATTGGAATGCTGACTGCAAGCCAGGCCTAATCGCCCAACATCAGTGCCCGACCTCAATAATGCTTGTGGCTGAATGGAAGCAAGTCCCCGCAGCAACGTTCCTTCCAAAAAACAAAAACAAAAAACATCTAGTGGAAAGCCTTCCCAGAAGAGTGGAGGCTGTTATAGCAGCAAAGGGACCAACTCAATATTCATGCCCGTGATTTTGGAATGAAATGTTCAACGAGCAGGTGTCCACACACTGTTGGTCATGTAGTGTATATCTGACAGTGGAGGCTGCTGAGGGGAAGACTACTCATAATAATGGCTGGAACGGCTCAACTGGAATGGCATCAAACTATGTGTTTGATGTACTTGATACCATTCCACTTATTCCGCTCCAGCCATTACCACGAGCCCGTGCTCCCCAATTAAGGTGTCACCAACCTCCTGTGATATTTGAGTACAGTTACCTAAAGTGATTTTGTAGTCATTACTGAAACCGATAGTCACTATGACCCCGTAGGAGTTCCAGATTTGAGTTGTATCAGCTTGAAGAATCTTTTTTATACACCCACTATAATTTCCCAGTGTTCCTTGCCTTTTCTAGTGAATTGTAGTGTTACCGCCCATGACTGTATTTGTTAGTGACATAGGCATCATTGTTGAATTCATTCATTTTCTATCCTGTGGCCTTCACCAAGTAAGTTCTGAGGCAAATATTATCATTAACCTCTTTATGACAATACATTGTATATCTCATAAGGCTTTAATTTGAGGTCTAGTTTACCCTAACACAGCGGCCTGAAACTCATGGTTTACAGGCCACATCAGGTCTGCAAGTGGGGTTGCGCATTTCTGCTAACTGTCCAGTAAAATAATCCTGGTTGGAAGATTTCCAGGAATCTTCCAACCAGGATTTCTGGAAACCTAGGACATCTACCATAATTTTGTAACCCTACCTTCAAGTCATATTATGCTGGTTTGCATAATGACTGCCAGGGTTAGGAACAGTGTGAGGAGAATACCTAAGCCATTTAAACTAGAACAACTATTTTAGTAATGGGTGCAATAAATCTAACTAAATGATTGGATTAGTTAAGAAAACAATATGTTATTTATCTTTGTGTAGCATAAGATTGTTCAATCACTGAATGTACAAACAAAAACACAGGTATTAAAAACAATTCCAAAAGATCTACCTGCAGTAGAGCATGCAGGGTAAAAAGGTAATTTGTTATCATAACTTAAAAAATAGTTGATATGACTTCTCATTTAGTTTTGAGTCAGTACCACCTACACATTTTAAGTAATAATGACTTTTCATTGACTTAGAGTTCAACTTACAGTCAGCCTACCCTGCTGCCCCAAAACAGCCTGCCAGTCCTGCTTTCCAAGATAAACAGCCAGCCCAGCCAGCCGCCTGAGAAGAACAGCCAGCCAGAAACAGCCAGCCAGCCCCGTTGCCCGAGCTGAGCCCAGACAGGAAGTGACAGCAGCAGGCACTACAGTGGAGGCCAAGCCTAAGCAGCTTAATGAGGAAGGTTTTTCAATGCCAAGGTATTAGTATATCAACAAAATGTTGCCTTAATATCCTACTACAAAATGTTTGTAATGTTAATATATGGCAGGTCTGTGGTTTGTCATGCTGTGTAAATGGGAATATATGCACTGTGCCTAATGTGAAGCACTTCTGGAGGGAGCCTTGGCCTTGAACAGTGATGAGTACACACATAAAGACATAAGCCTTTGTCTACCTTGGCGAGGAGAGAGAAATACAACATATTTGTTTCCGAACATCAAACCAAACAGAAAAAGCTTTTATTCAAATGGTTATTTAATCCAAGGACATATAAAACTGAATTCCCAGAAAGCCTCTACCAGTTCAGTACACTTTACAGTCAGTGAGCATCTACTAATCTAAGACTTACATTCTAAACAGTCTGAAATGCCAGTCTGCTGAAGCGAGCCATGGTAAGGTATTAGGCGTACTGTAGAGGCCTACACGGGTCCAAAAAGGTGGACCTGGAGCTTTCCCATCCACACCCGATATGCATAAATAAATACAAATTATTCCGAAAGGACTCGATGACAACTAGACCCGGTCGGATAAAGACCTGGTCCGATCCTTACCCAAAGGAGGAAAGCAATTGTAACGGCGTTCTTCGTTTGTTGAAAGAGAGTCGGACCGAAATGCAGCGTGGTGGTTACTCATGATCTTTAATGAAAAAATGACGGTACATGAAATAACGATAAATACAAAAAAACAACAAACGGAACGTGAAACCTAATACAGCCTATCTGGTGAACACTACACAGAGACAGGAACAATCACCCACGAAAGACAAAGCGAAACTCAGGCTACCTAAATACGGTTCCCAATCAGAGGCAACGAGAATCACCTGACTGCTGATTGAGAACCGCCTCAGGCAGCCAAGCCTATACAACACCCCTAATCAGCCGCGATCCCAAATACAACAAACCCCAATACGAAATACAACACGTAAACCCCTGTCACACCCTGGCCTGACCAAATATATAACGAAAACACAAAACACTAAGACCAAGGCGTGACAGCAATCCCCAATGTGATTACAAGGTACCTGTCACGACGGCATCAAACCGGGTGAAGCTAGTTGAGCTAGATAACTATGCTAATTGAGGCTGCATGTGCTTTCTCATCCTACACATACTGGCTGTCCTAAAAAAACAAATAGACAGACAGAAAGCCACCCTGCAAACATGGTAGATGACCTCATTCTGGCCTGGGGACCCTGTCAGAGTCATTCACCCATGATGTGTAGACAATTCACTTGACCCTAACAGCCCTGACAGGATTACTAGCCATCCTGTCCTGGCATGTCCTTATTGCCAGACACAGTAGCCACGAGGTTGGCCAGTAACTGGAGGTTTGCCTTGCCCTACACTACCCTGACCTTAGTGTGTGTTGCTGCTGGGATGATTAGGTGACCATGATGGTATGAGGATCAGATTAGGAATTTAGTCAGGACACCAGGGTTAACACCCCTACTCTTTCAATAAATGCCACAGAGAGCCAGGACACCCGTTTAACATCCCATCCAAAAGACAGCACCCTACACAGGGAAATGTCCCCAAACACTGCCCTGGGGTATTGGGATATTTTTTTAGACCAGAGGAAAAGGTGCCTCCTACTGGCCCTCCAACACTACTTCCAGCAGCATCTGGTCTCCCATCCAGGGACCAACCCTGCTTAGCTTCAGAAGCAAGCCAGCAGTGGGATGCAGGGTGGTATGCTGCTACACTCTTAAGAAAAATGGTTCCAAAAGGGTTCTTTGGCTGCCTCCATAGGATAATCCTTTTTGGTTCCAGGTAGGACCCTGTTTGGTTTCAGGTAGAACCCTCTGTGGAAAGGGTTCTATATAGAATCTACCAGGAACCAAAAGTGTTATACCTGGAACCAAAAAGGGTTCTTCTTTTTTTTCTATGAGTGTAGTAGTACTATCCTGACCTACTCTGACCTGCCTTAACTGCTGCCCTTGTGTAACATGCCTGACCTGACCTGGTCATGTCCTTAGCATGTGTAGCTAGGCTGCCAGCAGATTGCATGACTCTCCTACATGACTTAGTAGGCTAATCTTGTTATATCTGGTTATAGGCTGACTGGTGCTTTGATCATGACTGCGGCTCATGACAGCCTGCTAGTAGCTGGGTGGAAAAACAGGACGTAGTAGGGTTTTGCATTTAGTATTCACAGACAGACATGGCCTGAAGGTTGTCCTACTTCTAGTCAGGCTCATGACAGCATGCTGGGTGAAGAGAAGGAGAGGACGGATATGCCACTAAGAGGACACTTTTATCCAAAGTGACTTACAGTAGTCTGCTACTGGAAAAATGTATGTTATGGCTTTACACTTCCTGTTATATTGTGGATAAAGAGTTACCTGTCTAACAGAACACAGAGGGTGTTCTTTAATGGAAGCCTCTCCAACATAATCCAGGTAGAATCAGTCATTCCCAGGGAAGCTATCAGGCCCCATACTTTTTTCAATCTTTATTAACGTCATGCCACTGGCTTTGAGTAAAGCAAGTGTGTCTATGTATGCAAATGACTCAACACTATACACATCAGCTAGCACAGCGACTGAAATGACTGCAACACTTAACAAAGAGCTGCAGTTAATTTCAGAGTGGGTGGCAAGGAATAAATTAGTCCTAAATATTTCTAAAACTAAAATAACTGCATTTGGGGCAAATCATTCACTAAACCCTAAACCTCAAGTAAATCTTATAATAAATTATGTGGAAATTGAGCAAGTTGAGGTGACTAAACTGCTTGGTTTAACCCTGGATTGTAAACTGTCATGGTCAAAACATATTGGTACAACAGTAGCTAAGATGTCCATAATAAAGCGCTGCTCTACCTTCTTAACAGCACTATCAACAAGGCAGGTCCTACAGGCCCTAGTTTTGTCATACCTGGTCTACTGTTCAGTCGTGTGGTCAGGTGCCACAAGGAGGGACTTAGGAAAATTGCAATTGGCTCAGAACAGGGCAGATCGGCTGGCCCTTGGATGTATACAGAGAGCTAACATTAACAATATTCTCCTGTCAATCTCTCCTGGCTCAAAGTGGATGAGGGATTGACTTCATCACTACTATTTATGAGAGGTATCGGCATGTTAAATGCATCACTCGGACACCTATGCATACTCCACAAGCTACAAGAGTTCTCTTTACAGTCCCCAAGTCCAGAACAGACTATGGGAGGCGCACAGTACTACATAAAGCCATGACTATATGGAAGTCTATTCCACATCAAGTAACTGATGCAAGAAGTCAAATTAGATTTAAAAAACAGATAAAAATACACCTTATGGAACAGCAGGGACTGTGAAGCAACACAAACAGGCACCGACACATACATACACACACACACGATAACATAAAATCTAATCAAAATCAAATTTTATTGGTCACATACACATGGTTAGCGGATGTTATTGCGAGTGTAGCGAAATGCTTATGCTTCTAGATCCGACAGTGCAGCAGTATCTAACAGGTAATATCTAATAATTCCACAAAACAACCTAATACACACAATCTAGTAAAGGAATGGGATAAGAATATAGACTATAACTTTCCACCTTCTCCACTGCTGTCTCGTCAATGTGAATAGGGGGGTGCTCCCTCTGCTGTTTCCTGAAGTTCACGATCATCTCTTTTATTTTGCTGACATTGAATGAGAGGTTATTTTCCTGACACCACACTCCGAGGGCCCTCACCTCCTCCCTGTAGGCTGTCTCGTCGTTGTTGGTAATCAAGCCTACCACTGTTGTGTCATCTGCAAACTTGATGATTGAGTTGGAGGTGTGCATGGCCACGCAGTCGTGGGTGAACAGGGAGTACAGGAGAGGGCTGAGAACGCAACATTGTAGGGCCCCAGTGTTGAGGATCAGAGGAGATGCTACGTGGCGATAGTCATTTAGTTCAGTTACCTTAGCTTTCTTGGGAACAGGAACAATGGTGGCCATCCAGCAGACTGGGATAGAGATTGATTGATTAAACACACCAGCCAGCTGGTCTGCGCATGCTCTGAGGACGCGGCTAGTCATGCCGTCTGGGCCGGAAGCCTTGCGAGGGTTAACACATTTAAATGTTTTACTTATTTCGGCCACAGAGAAGGAGGGCCCACAGTCTTTGGTAGCGGGCCACGTCGGTGGCACTGTATTGTCCTCAAAGCGGGCAAAGAAGTTGTTTCATTTGTCTTGGAGCAAGACGTTGATGTCTGCGACAGGGCTGGTTTTCTTTTTGTAGTCCGTGACAGTCTGTAGATCCTGCCACATACGTCTCATGTTTGAGCCGTTGAATTGCGACTCCACTTTGTCTCTATACTGACACTTTGCTTGTTTGATTGCCTTACGGAGGGAATCACTATGCTGTTTGTATTCGGCTATATTCCCAGTTGCCTTGCCATGATTAAATGCAGTGGTACGTGGGGGAGGGCCTTGTATGCATCGAGGAAGTTAGAGTAGCAATGGTCGAGTGTGTTACTGCAATTTATATGCTGATAGAATTTAGGTAGCCTTGTTCTCAAATTAGCTTTGTTAAAATCCCCAGCTATAATAAATGCAGCCTCAGGATATATGGTTTCCAGTTTGCATAAAGTCCAGTGAAGTTCCTTGATGGCTGTCTTCGTATCCACTTGCGGGGGGATATACACGGCTGTGCCAATAACCAAGGAGAGTTATATTGGGAGATAATACAGTCGGCATTTGATTGTGAGGAATTCTAGGTCAGGTGAACAAAAGGACTTGAGTTCCTGTATGTTGTTACAATTACACCATGAGTCATTAATTATGAAACATACACCCCCGCCCTTCTTCTTACCGGAGGGATGTTTATTCCTGTTGGCGCGATGCATTGATTCTGACAGCATGTCCCAAGCTAGCCATGTTTCTGTGAAACAGAGTATAATACAATCTCATATATTTCTTTGGAAAGCAACTCTTGCCCTAATTTCGTCGACTTTGTTAACTAGGGACTGGACATTAGCGAGTAATATACTTGGAAGCAGTGGGTGGTGTGCGCGCATCCGAAGCCTCACTAGAAGACCGCTCCAGCACCCTCTCCTCCAGCGTTGTTTTGGGTCGGCCTCTGGAATCAGTTCAAATGTCCTGGGAGGTGCAGACAAAGGATCGCTTTGAGAAAGTCGTATTCCTGCTTGTGCTGGTAAATTGGTGTGTCTCTGATATCCAAAGTTCTTCCCGGCTGTATGTAATAGCACTTAAGGTTTTCTGGGCTAACAATGTAAGAAATAATACATAAAAAAACAAAATACTGCATAGTTTCCTAAGGACTAGAAGCGAAGCTGCCATCTCTATCGGCGACATCTTTCTACATACACACTATACACACACGTACACATGGATTTTGTACAGTAGATATGTGGTAGTGGTGGAATAGGGCCCTGAGGGCACACAGTGTGTTGTGAAATCTGTGAATGTATTGTAATGTTTTTAAAATTGTATAACTGCCTTAATTTTGCTGGACCCCAGGAAGACTAGCAGCTGCCTTGGCAGGAACCAATGGGAACACATAATAGATACAGTACAGTGAAAGCATAAGGAATCAATTCCCACAGGGAATTGAGCCCGCGACCTTGGCAGTGTTGTCATCGTGACACTCTTACAAGTGATACGTGACACTCTTACGACTCCAAGCCACACGGGACCATAGCAGAGTTTGGTCTATCCACTGAGGGACAGTAGATCTGAAGGTTGCCGTATGCAATCGCTGCAGGAATTGAACCCACAACCTTGGCATGGAAGGGTGTTGGGAGTACAGAGCAGGTTCTAGTATCTACTAAGTGAGGTTGTCCTACTCCTAGCCAGCTCATCAGAAGTCTCACTGAGTAGCTGTCTGGTTGGTTGACAGACAGACGTTTGATTGTGTTTGAATACCAAATTGTCTGTGCAGAGCTGCACTCATACGGAAAATTGGATCATTACATTTGCATAATTTATATTGCTCATACAGGAGATGTTTCTATGAGGGAGAAAAGTAAAGAAAAAGGTTTTGGACAGAATTGAACAATATGGGGGGGTGTTGTTGGTGTCACCATCTGTTTAGAGAGAGATGTAATGATGGGGAGCACACATACATGTACAAGTACACACGCACACACATACACACACAAACAAACACACTCAGGAAGTATGTTCTCCTAGATAGCTTCAGTCAAATATGCAAAGCAAGGAAGCAGAAACAGGGTCAGTGTTACAGACATCACCACTTTAGAATCAGAGAGACTGTCTGGCTGTTCATAATTTACTAGTTTCAACACGCCATTACATTTTCATTTAGGAGCCTTTAGTGTAGCTTTCCTAGTGTGAAATCTGAATCATCATTGGCATTACACAGCACTCTTCCTTTTGAAAAACACACCACTGAATGTTATTTTAAAGCAGATTAATTCCAGAATGGTTCAACTAAAAAAATAGCTTGGATAATCAAAATGGGATTCTGTTGAGTTCTTCCAGTCCCCTCTTCATCACCAACATTCGGCTTTGTTGTTCATTTGTGTGCTTGTTGCTTACTGCAATTCAGATTTTAGCTGCCAGTGTATACATAATACTAAACTATCACCCACGGCTGGGATGTTGTGAGGATCGTTCGTGAACAACTCCCTAATGACTTCATTCCAACAAACATCATGTTAGACCAACCTGTCAAATATGAATACATAAAAGGATGCAATGTGGTTCCTGACTCAAACAGACAACATATTACTCACTCAAAGTAAATAACAAACTTTCCCCCCAAAAAGATGCTGCTAAACATATTCTGGTCTAAATTGCCATGAATAATTATGACTAACTGCACGGGAGAAGTTAATACTCTTTGGTTACCCACAATGAACTTGACCGCAGTTGCTGTTATCGTATGAAACCAACATTTTGAGATAAATATATTTTTTGAAGATGTGAATACTGCCATCTAGTGGAATTTTTGCTTAAGGTTTGCATCACACAGACCCTGAATCGCAAATTAACCCCTTCCTCCATCCCATCTGTCCCATCAGAGGGCAAGATGGAGCAACAACCATATTGTTTACACCTATCCAATCCTATCAAAGTGCCTTGGCCATAGGGGCGAGGGGTTGGTTTGGGGAGTGAGGGAACTAGGATAAAAGTTCCACTGCAGTTTATGCAACAAGCCCACTGCTCTCATTAGGTTATCATCAGGCTGTTGTGATGATGAGTGAGAGGAGACCCCTCAGTATAAAGCCATGAAGTCCTGTTGTGGAATGATGCTTTAGTTGACCCAGTTAGTTGACCCGGTTAGATGACCTAGTTAGTTGACCTAGTTAGTTGACCCAGTTAGTTGACCCGGCTAGATGACCTAGTTAGTTGACCTGGTTAGATGACCCGGCTAGATGACCCAGTTAGTTGACCCAGTTAGTTGACCCAGTTAGTTGACCCAGTTAGTTTGCCCAGTAAGTTGACACTGTGAGACAGAAAGAAACTGTAGAATAGACATCATCAGTCCCTCCACACCAGAGAATGTGTGTGTGTGTGTGTGTGTGTTTTGACCTTTATTTAAATAGGCAAGTCAGTTAAGAACAAATTCTTATTTTCAATGACGGCCTAGGAACTTAACTGCCTGTTCAGGGGCAGAACGACAGATTTGTACCTTGTCAGCTCAGGGGTTTGAACTTGCAACCTTCCGGTTACTAGTCCAACACTCTAACCACTAGTCTACCCTGCCGCCCCGTGTGTGTGTGTCTGTGTCTGTGTGTGTGTGTGTCCACACATCCAACACCAGAGCCTGTCTCTAGTTCTGCAGCTGTAAGCTGTAATTACATATGTCCGGCTCAGTCCACCCCAAATAATGGCACGGCTCATTAAAGTTTCAGTGCAACAGACACCCCTGCTGTGTTTAAAAATGTACCTGTAGTACGGCTCAACTGTGTGCTCGTTACATCATCCAATCCAACTTCACTCCAAACTAAGAATGACAGAAGGACACCCACTCTGATCAAATATAAGGAAGACAGCTGTGTTTCGACTGTCAACAAAAGGAGTCAGCATTTCACAGGAGCCCTTTATTCATACAGACTTTTAGCAGGGTTCAGAGAGCCTGCTTTTCTCAAATTCTATACCCAAATACACCAGACAGAAATAGTGGATTCCTCTAATGTCTGCAAAGCCTGTCCTAAGAAGAAGGCTTTATGAATCCACTATTACATTCCATCATCTGACACACACACACACACACACACACACACACACACACACACACACACACACACACACACACACACACACACACACACACACACACACACACACACACACACACACACACACACACACACACACACGTGTTCACTACATTAACCCCCCCCCCAGCTGTACTGTAGGATTAAAAAGTTTCAGCATGAGCTGCCTGTGAACACTTTTACCTGTAATTGCTGTTTATTGAGGGTGTGTGTGGCCCCAGCACAGAGGGCTGATGTTGCTGCTACTGTGGGGTGTGTGTGTGTGTGTGTGTGTGTGTGTGTGTGTGTGTGTGTGTGTGTGTGTGTGTGTGTGTGTGTGTGTGTGTGTGTGTGTGTGTGTGTGTGTGTGTGTGTGTGTGTGTGTGTGTGTGTGTGTGTGTGTGTGTGTCTGTGTGTGTGTGTGTCTGTGAGAGAGAGAGATGCCATGCGAGGGGGTTGTTACAGCAGGACGGACACAGGCCACCTGACAACTAACCCCCATCAACCTCCCAGGGGCCACAGACCTTGTCACACACAAACATTCTCTCATGCAAGACATTAACAACCCCTCCTCTATACCATCACTCACTGTCACTCACTCCATCACTCTGTCCTTTCAGCCTGGGAAGATAAGGAGGTAGGGTCTGTTCGGCTCCGACTGTCAATCAATCAGGAGTCATCTCACAGCATGTACATCATTTCAGAATCAGCCACACTGTTAAATAACTCCATGGCCATATGGAAAAAACTTGGATAAACTTAGATTATTCATCAAATTTTAGACAATATGTCCCTGTCTCTTCAAAACTATTAACTGTTGTTTACCAAGCTTTGATTTAGAGAGACTGTACATTTGCCTTATCTGTTTAAGTCTCTTTTTTTAAAGTGATGCAATTTAAGCTACACCATGTTGAAGTAAAGCCAGTCTGGAAAGACTATCTTCATCCACTGCCTACAGTTGGAGCATTTTTTTTGTTGCACTAGTCTGTATAGAGTAACTCAACTCAACATTTCCACAGCCAGCCAGGCACTAAACAGTCATGATGAGTGTATTTAAACAAGGAGCCAAAAACCTGGGCTTAGCACTGAGCACTCTTTCATGAAATTGAGTGAGCTGCTAATTCACATGAAATCATCTGTTTTCAAGAGGAAATCGCTCTCTCTGTATGCACGTCACACACAAAGCATAAAGAAAACAACAAAAGGTCAAAGCAGAGAATTTGGCCCTCAGTCAAATATGTAGAATATGAAGAATATGAAAATCCTTAGGCCACTCCTGGTGAGTATATGGAGGCAGAGATTGCAGCAGTAGGAAACAGAACACACACACACACTGATTGGCATGGGAAAGTAAACAAAATTGTCACATACACCAGATAGATACAGTGAAATGTGTTGTTTTACAGGGTCAGTCATAGAAGTACAGCACCCCTAGAGCAAATTAGGGTTAAATGCCTATCAACGGATTTTTCACCTGGACAGCTCAGGTATCTGAACCAAAAACCTTTCGGTTACCGAACCCCAATGTTCTAACCGCCTGGCTACCTGCAGCCCATAATAGTCACCCCAAACACCCAACAGAAATACATGTATTTGTCTCGTCAGGCACGGGGCACTGTAGACATGGAAAGGTTCACATTAATATTAATTTTAAGAATGTGAATTGACAGAATAATAGTCGAGAGAATGTTTTATTTCAGCTTTTATTCATTCATCACATTCCCAGTGGGACAGAAGTTTACATACACTCAATTACTATTTGGTAGCATTGACTTTAAATGTTTTAACTTGGGTCAAACGTTTCAGGTGGCCTTCCACAAGCTTCCTAAAATAAGTTGGGTGAATTTTGGCCCATTCCTCCTGACAGAGCTGGTGTAACCGAGTCAGGATTGTTGGCATCCTTACTCACACAAGCTTTTTCAATCCTACCCACAAATGTTCTATAGGATTGAGGTCAGGGCTTTGTGATGGCCACTCCAATACCTAGACTTTGTTGTCCTTAAGCCATTTTGCCACAACTTTGGAAGTATGCTTGGGGTCACTGTCCATTTGGGAGACCCATTTGCGACCAAGCTTTAACTTCCTGACTAATGTCTTGAGATGTTGTTTCAATATATCCACATAATTTTCCGTCCTCGTGATGCCATCTATTTTGTGAAGTGCACCAGTCCCTCCTGCAGCAAAGCACCCCCACAACATGATGCTGCCACACCCGTTTATGGCGGGTTTGGAGCAGTGGCTTCTTCCTTGCTGAGCGGCCTTTCAGGTTATGTCGATATAGGACTCATTTTACTGTGGATATAGATACTTTTGTACCCGTTTCCTCCAGCATCTTCACAGGGGCCTTTGCTGTTGTTCTGGGATTGATTTGCACTTTTTGCACCAAAGTACTTTAATCTCTAGGAGACAGAATGCGTCTCCTTCTTGAGCAGTATGACGGCTGCATGGTCCCATGGTGTTTATACTTGCATACTATTGTTTGTACAGATGAACGTGGTACCTTCAGGCGTTTGGAAATTGCTCCCAAGGATGAACCAGACTTGTGGAGGTCTACAATTTTTTTCTGAGGTCTTGGCTAATTTATTTTGATTTTCCCATGATGTCAAGCAAAGAGGCACTGAGTTTGAAGGTAGGCCTTGAAATACATCCACAGATACACCTCCAATTGACTCAAATGATGTCAATTAGCCTATAGAAGCTTCTAAGCCATGACATAATTTTCTGGAATTTTCCAAGCTGTTTAAAGGCACAGTCAACTTAGTGCATGTAAACTTCTGACCCAGTGGAATTGTGATACAATAAGTGAAATAATCTGTTTGTCAAAAATTGTTGGAAACATTACTTGTCATGCACAAAGTAGATGTCCTAACCGACTTGCCAAAACTATAGTTTGTTAACAAGAAATTTGTGGAGTGGTTGGAAAACGAGTTTTAATGACTCCAACCTAAGTTGTATGTAAACTTCTGACTTCAACTGTATATAGATATCTGTGGATGTAGGAGAGTAGCAGCGTTCCCTTCCCTGGGCAGGCTTTGGTAGTCAGTATGGACCTCAGAGCCAGGTCTCCCTTGGGAGAGGTCTCTCTTCTGACCTCAATGACACTACCTGGTTAAAGGGGCAATCTGGGATTGAAAAATCAATGAAGTGGTCACCCCGCCATTTGTTAAGGCAGCCAAGGGATGGGTCTGGAGAAATGAAAAAAACAAATAGAAAGACAAATTTGACATAAAAAAGGGTTCACTGTGGGCCTACCTGTACTACTCCTGGTGGTGCTGGTACTAAGGGTTAGTGTAGAGGTGGGTAGAGACCCAGTAGCTGGTCCTGGAGCCGGAGGAACCTCCCCATTGTTCATCTGTTTGATCCTCTTCAGGTGGGACCTCCCGTTATAGTGCACCTGGGCCTGAGCCTGGGAGTTCAGCTGGATGTTACACACATCACACATCGAGTAGAACAGGTTCTTCTTCTCCTGCTGTTGCTGTATATCCATGTTGATCTGGGCTTGGCTGTTGGTGGTAGGTTCCATCCCCATCAGCTGATTCAGCTCCAGACAGCCTTGAAAGGGGAAGGCCATCTGGCCATGCTCTATGAAGTGGGCAGGACTCAGTGGTGTCTTCATACCTGCAGTAGACAATGACAACAATGGATTAGAATGATAGACTTCGCTACCAGAAAGCAAGCTTGGTGCAGGCAAACACACCCACTCGCACGGAAAAGCCCGTGACTGTGTGACGAAGCATCCTGTAGTAGAGCAAGAGCTCAGCTCCACCTATGATGGTATCACTATACTATCTGACAGTCTGTTCACACAGCGTCCTTCATACTGTCTGACAGTCTGGTCCCACAGCGTTCTTCAAACTGTCTGACAGTCTGGTCCCATAGCGTCCTTCATACTGTCTGACAGTCTGGTGCCACAGCGAGCGTCCTTCATACTGTCTGACAATCTGGTCCAACAGCGTTCTTCACACTGTCTGACAGTCTGGTCCCATAGCGTCCTTCATACAGTCTGACAGTCTGGTGCCACAGCGAGCGTCCTTCATACTGTCTGACAGTCTGGTCCAACAGCGTTCTTCACACTGTCTAACAGTCTGGTCCCACAGCGTCATGCATACTGTCTGACAGTCTGGTCCGACAGCGTCATTCATACTGCCTGACAGTCTGGTCCCACAGCGTCTTTCATACTGTCTGACAGTCTGGTCCCACAGCGTCATGCATACTGTCTGACAGTCTGGTCCGACAGCGTCATTCATACTGCCTGACAGCCTGGTCCCACAGCGTCCTTCATACTCTCTGACAGTCTGGTCACACAGCGTCCTTCATACTGTCTGACAGTCCAGTCCCACAGCGTCCTTCACACTGTCTGACAGTCTGGTCCCACAGCGTCCCTCATACTGTCTGACAGTCTGGTGCCACAGCGAGCGTCCTTCATACTGTCTGACAGTCTGGTCCAACAGCGTTCTTCACACTGTCTAACAGTCTGGTCCCACAGCGTCATGCATACTGTCTGACAGTCTGGTCCGACAGCGTCATTCATACTGCCTGACAGTCTGGTCCCACAGCGTCTTTCATACTGTCTGACAGTCTGGTCCCACAGCGTCATGCATACTGTCTGACAGTCTGGTCCGACAGCGTCATTCATACTGCCTGACAGCCTGGTCCCACAGCGTCCTTCACACTGTCTGACAGTCCAGTCCCACAGCGTCCTTCACACTGTCTGACAGTCTGGTCCCACAGCGTCCCTCATACTGTCTGACAGTCTGGTCCCACAGCGTCATTCATACTGCCTGACAGTCTGGTCCGACACTGTCATTCATACTGCCTGACAGTCCGGTCCCACAGCGTCAATCATACTGTCTGACAGTCTGGTCCCACATCTTCCTTCATACTGTCTGACAGTCTGGTCCCACATCTTCATTCACACTGTCTGACAGGCTGGTGCCACAGCATCCTACACACTGTCTGACAGGCTGGTGCCACAGCATCCTACACACTGTCTGACAGGCTGGTGCCACAGCATCCTACACACTGTCTGACAGGCTGGTGCCACAGTGTCCTTCACACTTTCTGACAGCCTGGTGCCACAGCGTCCTTCATACCGACTGACAGTCTGGTGCCACAGCGTCCTTCGTACTGTCTGACAGTCTGGTGCCACAGTGTCCTTCATACTGTCTGACAGTCTGGTGCCACAGCAGGCGTCTTTCATACTGTCTGACAGTCTGGTGCCACAGAGGGCGTCCTTCATACTGTCTGACAGTCTGGTGCCACAGCATCCTTCATACTGTCTCACAGTCCGGTCCAACAGCGTCATTCACACTGTCTGACAGTCTGGTTCCACAGTGTCCTTCACACTCTCTGACAGTCCGTTGCCACAGCGTCCTTCATACTGTCTGACAGCCTTGTGCCACAGTGTCCTTCATACTGTCTGACAGCCTTGTGCCACAGCGTCCTTCACACTGTCTGACAGCCTTGTGCCACAGCGTCCTTCACACTGTCTGACAGCCTTGTGCCACAGCGTCCTTCATACTGTCTGACAGCCTTGTGCCACAGCGTCATTCATACTGTCTGACAGCCTTGTGCCACAGCGTCCTTCACACTGTCTGACAGCCTTGTGCCACAGCGTCCTTCATACTGTCTGACAGTCTGGTGCCACAGCGTCCTTCATACTGTCTGACAGTCAGGTCCCACAGCGTCCTTCATACTGTCTGGTGCCACAGCGTCCTTCATACTGTCTGACAGTCTGGTCACACAGCGTCCTTCACACTGTCTGACAGTCTGGTCCCACAGCGTCCCTCATACTGTCTGACAGTCTGGTCCCACAGCGTCATTCATACTGCCTGACAGTCTAGTCCGACACTGTCATTCATACTGCCTGACAGTCTGGTGCCACAGCGAGCGTCCTTCATACTGTCTGACAGTCTGGTCCAACAGCGTTCTTCACACTGTCTAACAGTCTGGTCCCACAGCGTCATGCATACTGTCTGACAGTCTGGTCCGACAGCGTCATTCATACTGCCTGACAGTCTGGTCCCACAGCGTCTTTCATACTGTCTGACAGTCTGGTCCCACAGCGTCATGCATACTGTCTGACAGTCTGGTCCGACAGCGTCATTCATACTGCCTGACAGCCTGGTCCCACAGCGTCCTTCATACTCTCTGACAGTCTGGTCACACAGCGTCCTTCATACTGTCTGACAGTCCAGTCCCACAGCGTCCTTCACACTGTCTGACAGTCTGGTCCCACAGCGTCCCTCATACTGTCTGACAGTCTGGTGCCACAGCGAGCGTCCTTCATACTGTCTGACAGTCTGGTCCAACAGCGTTCTTCACACTGTCTAACAGTCTGGTCCCACAGCGTCATGCATACTGTCTGACAGTCTGGTCCGACAGCGTCATTCATACTGCCTGACAGTCTGGTCCCACAGCGTCTTTCATACTGTCTGACAGTCTGGTCCCACAGCGTCATGCATACTGTCTGACAGTCTGGTCCGACAGCGTCATTCATACTGCCTGACAGCCTGGTCCCACAGCGTCCTTCATACTGTCTGACAGTCCAGTCCCACAGCGTCCTTCACACTGTCTGACAGTCTGATCCCACAGCGTCATTCATACTGCCTGACAGTCTGGTCCGACACTGTCATTCATACTGCCTGACAGTCCGGTCCCACAGCGTCAATCATACTGTCTGACAGTCTGGTCCCACATCTTCCTTCATACTGTCTGACAGTCTGGTCCCACATCTTCATTCACACTGTCTGACAGGCTGGTGCCACAGCATCCTACACACTGTCTGACAGGCTGGTGCCACAGCATCCTACACACTGTCTGACAGGCTGGTGCCACAGCATCCTACACACTGTCTGACAGGCTGGTGCCACAGTGTCCTTCACACTTTCTGACAGCCTGGTGCCACAGCGTCCTTCATACCGACTGACAGTCTGGTGCCACAGCGTCCTTCGTACTGTCTGACAGTCTGGTGCCACAGTGTCCTTCATACTGTCTGACAGTCTGGTGCCACAGCGGGCGTCTTTCATACTGTCTGACAGTCTGGTGCCACAGAGGGCGTCCTTCATACTGTCTGACAGTCTGGTGCCACAGCATCCTTCATACTGTCTCACAGTCCGGTCCAACAGCGTCATTCACACTGTCTGACAGTCTGGTCCCACAGTGTCCTTCACACTCTCTGACAGTCCGTTGCCACAGCGTCCTTCATACTGTCTGACAGCCTTGTGCCACAGTGTCCTTCATACTGTCTGACAGCCTTGTGCCACAGCGTCCTTCACACTGTCTGACAGCCTTGTGCCACAGCGTCCTTCACACTGTCTGACAGCCTTGTGCCACAGCGTCCTTCATACTGTCTGACAGCCTTGTGCCACAGCGTCATTCATACTGTCTGACAGCCTTGTGCCACAGCGTCCTTCACACTGTCTGACAGCCTTGTGCCACAGCGTCCTTCATACTGTCTGACAGTCTGGTGCCACAGCGTCCTTCATACTGTCTGACAGTCAGGTCCCACAGCGTCCTTCATACTGTCTGGTGCCACAGCGTCCTTCATACTGTCTGACAGTCTGGTCACACAGCGTCCTTCACACTGTCTGACAGTCTGGTCCCACAGCGTCCCTCATACTGTCTGACAGTCTGGTCCCACAGCGTCATTCATACTGCCTGACAGTCTGGTCCGACACTGTCATTCATACTGCCTGACAGTCCGGTCCCACAGCGTCAATCATACTGTCTGACAGTCTGGTCCCACATCTTCCTTCATACTGTCTGACAGTCTGGTCCCACAGCTTCATTCACACTGTCTGACAGGCTGGTGCCACAGCATCCTACACACTGTCTGACAGGCTGGTGCCACAGCATCCTACACACTGTCTGACAGGCTGGTGCCACAGCATCCTACACACTGTCTGACAGGCTGGTGCCACAGTGTCCTTCACACTTTCTGACAGCCTGGTGCCACAGCGTCCTTCATACTGACTGACAGTCTGGTGCCACAGGGTCCTTCGTACTGTCTGACAGTCTGGTGCCACAGTGTTCTTCATACTGTCTCACAGTCCGGTCCAACAGCGTCATTCACACTGTCTGACAGTCTGGTTCCACAGTGTCCTTCACACTCTCTGACAGTCCGTTGCCACAGCGTCCTTCATACTGTCTGACAGCCTTGTGCCACAGTGTCCTTCATACTGTCTGACAGCCTTGTGCCACAGCGTCCTTCACACTGTCTGACAGCCTTGTGCCACAGCGTCCTTCACACTGTCTGACAGCCTTGTGCCACAGCGTCCTTCATACTGTCTGACAGCCTTGTGCCACAGCGTCCTTCATACTGTCTGACAGCCTTGTGCCACAGCGTCCTTCACACTGTCTGACAGCCTTGTGCCACAGCGTCCTTCACACTGTCTGACAGCCTTGTGCCACAGCGTCCTTCATACTGTCTGACAGTCTGGTGCCACAGCGTCCTTCATACTGTCTGACAGTCAGGTCCCACAGCGTCCTTCATACTGTCTGACAGTCTGGTGCCACAGCGTCCTTCATACTGTCTGACAGTCTGGTGCCACAGGGTTCTTCATACTGTCTGACAGTCTAGTCCCACAGCGTCATTCATATTGTCTGACAGTCTGGTGCCACAACGTCATTCATACTCATTAAACTGAGAATTGCTGCATACCTAAAACTCACAAAATATCCTTTCATAAGCATGAAGAAAATCAATAATGCTGCATTTAAAGCAGCAAATCTTTGGAAATGCTTGCAAATCTAAACCCACTTTACTTCTTGTATCATATCTCTCAGGCACCAGGGGTATATCTACAGTATCTTTATTCAGAGTGTGAATTATACCGTGACCTTTGGTGTCACTATTTACTTCAGTGTGAATTATACCATGAGCTTCGGAGGTCTCTATTTACTTCAGAGTGTGAATTGTACCGTGACCTTCGGAGGTCTCTATTTACTTCAGAGGGTGAGTTGTACCGTGACCTTCGGAGGTCTCTATTTACTTCAGAGTGTGAATTGTACCGTGACCTTCGGAGGTCTCTATTTACTTCAGAGTGTGAATTGTACCGTGACCTTCGGGAGTCTCTATTTACTTCAGAGTGTGAATTGTACCGTGACCCTTGGAGGTCTCTATTTACTTCAGAGAGTGAATTGTACCGTGACCTTCGGGGGTCTCTATTTACTTTCACACGTGCACACATCTTTTTTATTGGCCTAATAGTAAAGACATGTCATTTGACTGTAAAACATCTCTTATTATCTAACAAAATGACTTTTTTGGGAGAAAGAAAAGTTGGGACACCTGAAAACGTGCTGAGATACTGGACTGTGCAGCCACATGGGGAAAAAATGTTAAAACCATGACACAGAAGTGGGGGTGTTCGTTTGATTTGGTATAAGCTATTATTTTATATTTTACCACTGTAGCTGTACACATTGCATTTTAAACAAATAGCAGAATTAGCATTATTTAGAGACCCCACCAAGGTTTGACTTTGTTGCATTTAGGGGGGCTCATGTCTCATTCAAGGGGTCTGAGACCCCCCTTGGCCCCCGTAATGCGCACTCTGTCTGTATCTATGGTTAGTTATGATACCAGGATGAAAGGAAAGGAACATGCTTTTGATTGACTGGAATGGCCAAGCCAACTTCCCCTTGCAGTAGCTTCCTGTGCGTGATACTGTTTGTCTGCGTCCAAAACAGCACCCTATTCCCTATGTGTTCAAAGGTAGTGCACTATACAGCATAGGGAATATGGTGCCATTTGGGATGCAGTTTGTATCTGTGATGATATAGTGAAAATGGAGGCTGTATTGTATGAGGGAGGAGCCATAGTGCAGTGTGGCCATGTTACATGTCCCTCTCACTGGACAGTAAAATAATCCTTCTGACACAGACAGACTGGGTAATCTCTATGGGCAACTGCAGGCTTCTAATCCCAACAGATAAACTTCCTCCGGGCTTAGTGTTGTGGCCATTCAGTTTCATTTACTACTAATCCCTTCCCTCGGCACACCTTTACATTTCACACAACAGTCATGCAAGTAAGGAGAACACTTAGAGAAATAATACATTCTGAATTGCTTTGTTGGGAATGCATTCGTTGTCTGACTCTGTGGCAGGAAGATGTCGTGTGTGTGTGTGTGTGTGTGTGTGTGTGTGTGTGTGTGTGTGTGTGTGTGTGTGTGTGTGTGTGTGTGTGTGTGTGTGTAGGCTCTCCTTCTTGAAGGGTCGGAAACGGGGACAGATCTGACTACCCGGTCATTCCATCAGCCAGGGAGTCAGGGGTCTAGAGGGACAGGGAGGCAGAGGGAGGGAAGGGGGCCAGGCAGTGTGGCCTCACACACCACCAGCCCACATCAACATACACACACTAGTGAGGTTATGTTTGATGCCGGAGCTCTGAGGCATGCGCCGATGCCTGTATAACTTTATCAGAAGCAAGTGTTCAATGATGTCCGAATCTTCGTTTCCACCTGATTGGTTTGGTATTGGTTTCGGTAGTAGACAAAAAGGCTACGCTGTGCATGCTCTAAGGTGTGTGGGACATCATCTATAATAACTTGGCTGCTCTAAATTCTTTTGACCAGCAGGTGCCACTAGTGATCAAAGCCTTGATTAATGAACCTATTTTAGCTTCAAGAATCTTTGTTTCCCCATCACTAACACACACCATGACAGTGACCTCCAGCAACAATGAGACATTACTAGGCTTCCTCAACTGCAAAGGGTACTCTTCTCCTTGAAGATGGTACACAGCAAACTCGCCAGTGTTGAATCAACACTGAGAGTGAGAACCCATATAGACACTGGAACAAGGTTAATAATAACATATGCATTTAGGATCTTACTTGGTGAAGTTCACAGACTACAGATGAATGCACAAAGTATGTCTATGTCACTAACAAATTCAGTCATGGATGGTAACTTTACAAATCACAAAAAAATGCAAGGCAGTCTGAGAAATATGCAAATAAAGCTACTCACTGTTAGCAGTTGTTGTAATTTTATCAGTAACTTACTGTATTTATCAACGGTATGATACTGTATAAACTGAATAGAGTAGATTACTGTAGAATGAACAGGAAAATATTGTGCATTTGTTTCACAGCACACCTTTCACGAATTTCATAAGTAAAACTATGTAGCATGCACAGTAAAAAACAATAAATGTGTTTTACAGTATTAATTATAGTGCATTGTGGTCAATTGTTGTGGGTGGGGAGAGAGTCTCTGGGTCATTAACATATTTTAAGGCTTGCCTTATAAGAGGCAATATTTGTTGCCGCTTATACAGAATGCTGTACTCACACAGACTACAGAAATTTACTCTAATTTAGGAGTTCTACAAATCTTGTCTTAAAACTCAGTAGTTTACATGCCAATTGCTACTAGTAATTTACTGTAATTCAGAAAACAGAACCATACTGCATTTTTGGAGCGCCAAAAATCTTTTGAACACTAGTGGGTGCACGATATTCTTGTTTTTCACATTTTCAAATATTTATGGCATGTCTTGAAAGAGGCTATATTTTCTGCATCCATTAGTGAGAGTGCTTCAAGAGTTTAAGTGATATGTGGTAGTGGTTTGCTAACAACTACATATATATGTAGGAGACAGAGTGGCTGCAAGTCTCAAACTTTTAATGGTAGAGTGTTTAGACATGTGCTTTTGATCTGTTTTGGCTTGCACTCACTGTCAATTTAGAAGCCTTTGTTAAAGCTTAAATTGCAAGTGATATAAAACACCAAATATCAATTGATATGCTGTAATATATAAATACACTTTAACTTTTAGCAATTGCTGATCATATTTTCAATCCATTTAACAATGAAGTGCTGTTTGGCTATATAAAATAAACATCCTCTCATTGTCAACTGCGTTTATTTCAGCAAACCTAACGTGTAAATATGTGTATGAACATAAGATTCAACAACTGAGACATAAACTGAACAAGTTCCACAGACATGTAACTTACAGAAATTGAATAATGTGTCCCTGAACGAAGGGGGGGTCAAAATCAAAAGTAACAGTCAGTATCTGGTGTGGTCACCAGCTGAATTAAGTACCGCAGTGCATCTCCTCCTCATGGACTGCACCAGATTTGCCAGTTCTTGCTGTGAGATGTTACCCTACTCTTCCACCAAGGCACCTGCAAGTTCCCAGACATCTCTGGGGGGAATGGCCCTAGCCCTCACCCTCCGATCCAACAAGTTCCAGACATGCTCAATAGGATTGAAATCCGGGCTCTTTGCTAGCCATGGCAGAACACTGACATTCCTGTCTTGCAGGAAATCACGCACAGAACAAGCAGGCTGGTGGCATTATCATGCTGGAGGGTCATGTCAGGATGAGCCTGCAGGAATGGTACCACATGAGGGAGGAGGATGTCTTCCCTGTAACGCACATACAGTGCCTTGCGAAAGTATTCGGCCTCCTTGAACTTTGCGACCTTTTGCCACATTTCAGGCTTCAAACATAAAGATATAAAACCGTATTTTTTTGTGAAGAATCAACAACAAGTGGGACACAATCATGAAGTGGAACGACATTTATTGGATATTTCAAACTTTTTTTTAAAATCAAAAACTGAAAAATTGGGCGTGCAAAATTATTCAGCCCCCTTAAGTTAATACTTTGTAGCGCCACCTTTTGCTGCGATTACAGCTGTAAGTCGCTTGGGGTATGTCTCTATCAGTTTTGCACATCGAGAGACTGAAATTTTTTCCCATTCCTCCTTGCAAAACAGCTCGAGTTCAGTGAGGTTGGATGGAGAGCATTTGTGAACAGCAGTTTTCAGTTCTTTCCACAGATTCTCGATTGAATTCAGGTCTGGACTTTGACTTGGCCATTCTAACACCTGGATATGTTTATTTTTTAACCATTCCATTGTAGATTTTGCTTTATGTTTTGGATCATTGTCTTGTTGGAAGACAAATCTCCGTCCCAGTCTCAGGTCTTTTGCAGACTCCATCAGGTTTTCTTCCAGAATGGTCCTGTATTTGGCTCCATCCATCTTCCCATCAATTTTAACCATCTTCCCTGTCCCTGCTGAAGAAAAGCAGGCCCAAACCATGATGCTGCCACCACCATGTTTGACAGTGGGGATGGTGTGTTCAGGGTGATGAGCTGTGTTGCTTTTACGCCAAACATAACGTTTTGCATTGTTGCCAAAAAGTTCAATTTTGGTTTCATCTGACCAGAGCACCTTCTTCCACATGTTTGGTGTGTCTCCCAGGTGGCTTGTGGCAAACTTTAAACAACACTTTTTATGGATATCTTTAAGAAATGGCTTTCTTCTTGCCACTCTTCCATAAAGGCCAGATTTGTGCAATATACGACTGATTGTTGTCCTATGGACAGAGTCTCCCACCTCAGCTGTAGATCTCTGCAGTTCATCCAGAGTGATCATGGGCCTCTTGGCTGCATCTCTGATCAGTCTTCTCCTTGTATGAGCTGAAAGTTTAGAGGGACGGCCAGGTCTTGGTAGATTTGCAGTGGTCTGATACTCCTTCCATTTCAATATTATTGCTTGCACAGTGCTCCTTGGGATGTTTAAAGCTTGGGAAATCTTTTTGTATCCAAATCCGGCTTTATACTTCTTCACAACAGTATCTCGGACCTGCCTGGTGTGTTCCTTGTTCTTCATGATGCTCTCTGCGCTTTTAACGGACCTCTGAGACTATCACAGGTGCATTTATATGGAGACTTGATTACACACAGGCGGATTGTATTTATCATCATTAGTCATTTAGGTCAACATCGGATCATTCAGAGATCCTCACTGAACTTCTGGAGAGAGTTTGCTGCACTGAAAGTAAAGGGGCTGAATCATTTTGCACGCCCAATTTTTCAGTTTTTGATTTGTTAAAAAAGTTTGAAATATCCAATATTGTATAGTCACTTTGCGACCTTTTGCCACATTTCAGGCTTCAAACATAAAGATATAAAACCATATTTTTTTGTGAGGAATCAACAACAAGTGGGACACAATCATGAAGCCTGAAATGTGGCAAAAGGTCGCAAAGTTCAAGGGGGCCGAATACTTTCGCAAGGCACTGTAGTTGAGATTTCCTGCAATAACAACAAGCTCAGTCCGATGATGCTGTGACACCGCCCCAGGCCATGACGGACCCTCCACCTCCAAATCGATCCCGCTCCAGAGTACAGGCCTCGGTGTAACGCTCATTCCTTCAATGATAAACACGAATACAACCATCACCCCTGGTGAGACAAAACCGCGACTCGTCAGTGAAGAGCACTTTTTGCCAGTCCTGTCTGGTCCAGCGACGGTGGGTTTGTGCCCATAGGCAACGTTGTTGACGGTGATGTCTGGTGAGAACCTGTCTTACAACAGGCCTACAAGCCCTCAGTCCAGCCTCTCTCAGCCTATTTTGGACAGTCTGAGCACTGATGGAGGGATTGTGTGTTCCTGGTGTAACTTGTTGTTGCCTCGCAGTTGTGGTTGCCATCCTGTACCTGTCCCACAGGTGTGATGTTGGGATGTACTGATCCCGTGCAGGTGTTGTTAAACATGGTCTTGTTGGTCTGTTCCACCAGGAAACGGCCACCACAGCATGGGATACAATTAATTATGGGAGAGCCACTGCGAGGATGCTCAGCTGTCCATCCTGTCTCCCTGTAGCGCTGTCTTATGCTTCTCACAGTACGGACATTGCAATTTATTGCCCTAGCCACATCTGCAGTCCTCATGCCTCCTTGCAGCATTAGTAGAAAGGCATCTTTAGTGTCCTAAGTTTTCATAACTGTGACCTTAATTGTCTACCGTCTGTAAGCTGTTAGTGTCTTAACGACCGTTCCACAGGTGCTGCATGTTCATTCATTGTTTATGGTTCATTGAACAAGCCTGGGAAACGGTGTTAAAACCCTTTACAATGAAGATCTGTGAAGTTATTTGGATTTTTACGAATTATCTTTGAAAGACACGGTCCTGAAAAAGGGACGTTTCTTTTTTGCTGAGTTTATATCAATGGTTCATTTTCTTCCCCTCATGCTTTATACTGTGGAGTATCGCAGGGCAGCTGCCTTGAACCACTTCTTTACTTAATATATACCAATGACCTCAAGCTACTATATTTGCAGATGATACTATACTTAATACAGCAAGACAATCGGTTGAACAGGTACAGCAAGCTCTACAATTAGATTTGGAAAATATCAGGGAGTGGGTTTGCCAGAACAAACTTGTTGGTCTGTTCCTCCAGGAAAAGGCCACCACAGCATGGGATACAATTAATTATGGGGGAGTACAAATTGAGGAAGTGCCAGAAACCAAACTACTTGGAGTGCAGCTAGACAACTGCTTATCATCGTCGTCTCAAATAACTAATCTATGTAAAAATATATATATTATAACTGCATGCATGATCAGAAGGATAGCTAAATATTTACTGGGAAAGATTCTTAAGCAAATAACCCAAGCATTAGTTGAGAGTCAGGTGAACTACTGTTCTGTGGTCTGGGGAAATGCAACAGCAAGTTAAATTAGGAGGCTGCAGTTTGCACAGAACAAATCAGCAAGGATTGGTGGAGGTGGAGATATGGTTCTTCTGTTGTAGTCATGCTCAATGCTCTTGGTTGTTATCAACAAGATAATTGAAAAAAACTAAATCATAATATACACCATTTAAAACAGCTAAACTCTATTCACAACTGTATTCAGTTGGTAGGAGACAGACATTCTGTAAATACTAGGAATAGATTGTCCACCATCTATGTGTTATCCAGACAGTAAAGAGAAATAGGCAAAATAACATTTAGATTTAGAACAATAAAGAAATTGAATAATTTATCTGCGCAAACAAGAAACCTTTCAATATATTAATTGAAACAATACTTTAAAACCATTAAACATTGTGCTGGACTATGGTAGAATCAATCTATCTTTGTAGACTGTTAGAGTATTTATCTGGTCAATATGTCAGTGTATTATGTCTGTTTGTAACCGTGTGTTTTATGTGAAAATGTGATCATCTTATAAATTGTATTTTAATGTTTAAGGACTCTTGGAAGATTAGTCCAAATGAGGAATAAAAGAGATCTAAAATAAAATAAAATGTCATTACACAGGTGCACCCTGTGCAGGGGACAATAACAAGCCAATACAATGTGCAAGTTTTGTCACAAACACAATGCCACAGATGTCTCAAGTTTTGAGGGAGCGTGCATTTGGCTGTTGCCAGATAATTGAATGTTAATTTCTCTACCATAAGACACCTTAAACAGCATTTTAGAAAATTTGGCCGTTCGTCCAACTGGTGTCACAGCAGTAGACGCCAGCCCAGGACCTCCACATCCGGCTTCTTCGCCTGCGGGATCGTCTGAGACAAAACACCTGGACAGCTGATGAAACTGAGGAGTATTTCTGTCTGTAATAAAGCCCTTTTGTGGGGGAAAATGTATTCTGATTGGCTGGGCCTGGCTCCCCACTAGGTGGGCCTATGCCCTCCCAGGCCCAACCATGGCTGTGCCTCTGCCCAGTCATGTGAAATCCATAGATTGGGGTATAATGAGTTTATTTCAATAGACAGATGTGTTGTTTTGACCCCTTGACTTTTTCCATATTTTGCTATGTTACAGCCTTATTCTAAAATGGATAATAGTTTTTTCACTCATCAATCTAACACAGAATACCCCATAATGACAAAGCAAAAAAGAAATATAACATATACATAACTATTCAGACCCTTTACTCAGTACTTTGTTGAAGCACCTTTTGCAGTGATTACAACCTCGAGTCTTCTTGGGTATGACGCTACATGCTTCGCACACCTGTATGTGCTGAGATTTTCCTGTTCTTCTCTGCAGATCCTCTCAAACTCTATCAGGCTGTATGGGGAATGTCTCTGCACAGCTATTTTCAGGTCTCTCCAGAGATGTTCGATCGGATTCAAGTCCGGTCTCCGGCTGGGCCTTTGCCCCAGTCTGAGGTCCTGAGCAGTCTGGAGCAGGATTTCATCAAGGATCTCTCTGTACTTTGCTCCGTTCATCTTTCTCTCAATCCTGACTAGTCCACCAGTCCCTGCTGCTGAAAGACATTGCCACAGCATGATGCTGCCACCACCATGCTTCACCATAGGGATGGTGCAAGGTTTCCTCCACATATGTTTCTCATGATGCTGCCACCACCAAAAGACTCTCAGACCATGAGAAACAAGATTCTCTGATTTGATGAAACCAAGATTGAACTCTTTGGCCTGAATGCCAAGCTTGGTTCCATCAAACCAGAGAATCTTGTTTCTCATGGTCTGAGAGTCTTTTAGGAGCCTTTTGGCAAACTCCAAGTGGGCTGTCATGTGCCTTTCACTGATGAGTGCCTTTCATCTGGCCACTCTACTATAAGCCTGATTGGTGGAGTGCTGCAGATGTGGTTGTCGGTCTGGAAGATTGTCCCATCTCCACAAAGGAGCTCTGTCAGAGTGATCATGGGGTTCTTGGTCACCTCCTTAACCAAGGCCCTTATCACCCGATTGCTCAATTTGGCCGGGCAGCCAGCTCTAGGAAGAGTCTTGGTGGTTCCAAACTTCTTCCATTTAAGATTGATGGAGGCCACTGTGTTCTTGGGGACCTTTAAAACTGCAGAAATGTTTTGGTACCCTTCCCAAGATCTGTACCTCAACAAAATCCTGTCTGACAATTCCTTCAACCTCATGGCTTGTTTTTTTGCTCTGACATGCACTGTCAACTGTGGAACTTTATATAGACAGGTGTTCACCTTTCCAAATATTGTCCAATCAATTGAATTTACCACAGGTGGAAGTCAAGGAGTCTGAATACTTTCTGAATGCACTGTATATGTCACACCCTGATCTGTTTTCACCTGTCCTTGTGATTGTCACCACCACCCTCCAGGTGTCACCCATCTTCCCTAATTGCCCTCAGTGTATTTATACCTGTGTTCTCTGTTTGTCTGTTGCCAGTTTGTCTTGTCTTGCCAAGTCAACCAGTGATTTTCCAAGCTCCTGTTTGCCCCGGTCTCTCTTTTCTAGTCCTCCCGGTTCTGACCTTTTGCCTGCCCTGACACTGAGCCCGCCTGCCTGACCATTCTGCCTGTCCCTGACCTCGAGCCTGCATGCCGCCCTGTACCGTTTGGACTCTGACCTGGTTATGAACTCTTGCCTGTCCTCGACCTGCCTCTTGCCTGGCCCTTGTTGTTCAATAAATATCAGAGACTTGATCCATCTGCCTCCTGTGTCTGCATCTGGGTCTCGCCTTGTGTAGATGCATGTGGCATTCCGTCAACTTTGAGAAAAACAACTTAGTTGTTGTGCCTGTTGTTCAGAAGTGTATCTGCCTTCTCATTGGCTAGAATGGTCCCACCGGATCTCACATGCCTTCCATCGTTGAGCAGGCATGTACACAGATAGGGCTCTACCTGTACAGACCACATTCCCCTTTGCCCTTTCTGTCTCAAAAGTGCACATTTGGGTGGTGATATAATTTCTCCATAATATTGTTTTGTATACATTTACCATCGCTGTTCAGAACCCACTGCCCGCAGGTCATCATCAAGTTCGCTACCCCCCATCCTCCACTCCTTCTGTTGGTTGTGCCTGGATCTGCCCTGTACGGAGCTCGTGTGCACCCGGTTGCACCTTTTTCCCAGTCTGCCATGTATGGAGATTGTGTGCGCCCGGTATCCAAACATGCATGGCTTGAGAGATGCGATCACTGGTCGAGTGTGTGTAGCTAGCTACCTAGTCAGTAAATATCAACAGTACTGCGACAGAAGCATAACATTTAATTAACACTTGATTTTGCCTACATCATCATCATCAATATTGGGTCTGGTTGGCTGATACATGCAACATGGAGATGCAGAAAGACATAGAAAGGTAACTCACAATCAGCAAAAGAAATCGAGCTAGCTAACTTGAAGATTTACATCATCAACAACAATAATCAGCTGATAGCCCACCCTCTTTTCCCCATGTCAATAATGTCTTAAGGAGGCACTGTAACTAGCTTGCTTGCAATTTGTGATGAGTGAGTGTATTTTTGCAAAAATGCATTTAAAGAAATTCACTACAGAGGCATTTGGTATGTTGTGAATTTCTAAATCAAGTGGGGGAGGGTGCCCTTTTAAAAATGTTGAGCACCTGCCCCCTGAAAGGTCTGTGCATGGCCCTGTCGTTGAGGACATGTATTTCCATTGTTTGAGCAGTCACTCATATAGCTTGTCAATTTTATTTTTGTATTTATTAAACCAGGAAAAGCCCCTTGAGACCCAGTCTCTTTTTCAAGGGAGACCTGGCCAAGAAGGCAGCAACAATCAATACATTACATAATTAAAACATACAACAATACAATACAACTACCATGACACAAGGCGAGACCCAGATCCAGACAAAGGAGGCAGATGGTTGGAGTCTTACAGTATTTATTAATCCAATAGGGCAAGGCAAAATAATGGTTGTGGATAGGCAAAAGGATCAAGGTCAGGGCAGGCAGGATGATGAGGCAGGCGGGAAAGTAGTCCAGAGTCAGGCAGGGGTCAAAATCGGGAAGACTGTCAAAAAGAGAATAGCAAAAGGAGTACGGGAAAAACATGCTGGTTGACTTGACTAAACATACAAGACGAACTGGCACAGAGAGACAGGAAACACTGGGATAAATACACTGGGGAAAATAAGCGACACCTGGAGGGGGTGGAGACAATCACAGGAACAGGTGAAACAGATCAGGGCGTGACGACAACAACATGATCAACATGATCCAGCCTAAAAAAAAGCATTTGCACTCCTCTGTAACAGTCTCCCATCAATATTTTAAATTAATTCAGTTGCACTAACATATCTAGATGAAGCATGGATTGCAGACGATTCCATGCGTCTGGTGCACAAGAAGAGAAGGCAGTCTTGCCTAATACTATGAATGTCCTGGGGACTTTAAGTAGCAACCACCTAGCAGACCGGGTATGTTAACTGCAGGTGGTGAAGGAGACCAGACTACAGAGGTAAAGAGGGAGTTTATCCAAAAGGGCTTTGTAGACGAACACATACAAATGTATCTTTCTGCGCATATAAAGTGAGGTCCAATCTACCATTTGGTACAATGTGCAATGGTGGGTGAGTGACTTGGCATTTGTAATAGAGCGCAAGGATGCATGATAAACAGAGTCCAGTCTCTGTAAGAAGGAGGTGGTTGCATGATAAACAGAGTCCAGTCTCTGTAAGAAGGAGGTGGTTGCATGATAAACAGAGTCCAGTCTCTGTAAGAAGGAGGAGGTTGCATGATAAACAGAGTCCAGTCTCTGTAAGGAGGAGGTTGCATGATAAACAGAGTCCAGTCTCTCTAAGAAGGAGGAGGTTGCATGATAAACAGAGTCCAGTCTCTCTAAGAAGGAGGAGGTTGCATGATAAACAGAGTCCAGTCTCTGTAAGGAGGAGGTTGCATGATAAACAGAGTCCAGTCTCTCTAAGAAGGAGGAGGTTGCATGATAAACAGAGTCCAGTCTCTGTAAGGAGGAGGTTGCATGATAAACAGAGTCCAGTCTCTCTAAGGAGGAGGTTGCATGATAAACAGAGTCCAGTCTCTCTAAGAAGGAGGAGGTTACATGATAAACAGAGTCCAGTCTCTGTAAGGAGGAGGTTGCATGATAAACAGAGTCCAGTCTCTGTAAGGAGGAGGTTGCATGATAAACAGAGTCCAGTCTCTGTAAGGAGGAGGTTGCATGATAAACAGAGTCCAGTCTCTGTAAGAAGGAGGAGGTTGCATGATAAACAGAGTCCCGTCTCTGTAAGAAGGAGGAGGTTGCATGATAAACAGAGTCCCGTCTCTGTAAGGAGGAGGCTGCATGATAAACAGAGTCCCGTCTCTGTAAGGAGGAGGTTGCATGATAAACAGAGTCCAGTCTCTGTAAGAAGGAGGTTGCATGATAAACAGAGTCCAGTCTCTGTAAGAAGGAGGAGGTTGCATGATAAACAGAGTCCAGTCTCTGTAAGAAGGAGGAGGTTGCATGATAAACAGAGTCCCGTCTCTGTAAGGAGGAGGTTGCATGATAAACAGAGTCCAGTCTCTGTAAGGAGGAGGTTGCATGATAAACAGAGTCCAGTCTCTGTAAGGAGGAGGTTGCATGATAAACAGAGTCCCGTCTCTGTAAGAAGGAGGAGGTTGCATGATAAACAGAGTCCCGTCTCTGTAAGGAGGAGGTTGCATGATAAACAGAGTCCAGTCTCTGTAAGGAGCAGAGGGTTGCATGCATATACAACAAGTCAACATTTTTTATTTTTTATTTAACTAGGCAAGTCAGTTAAGAACAAATTCTTATTTTCAATGACAGCCTAGGAACAGTGGGTTAACTGCCTTGTTCAGGGTCAGAACAACAGATTTTTACATTGTCAGCTCAGGGATTCAATCTTGCAACCTTTCGGTTGCTTGTTCATCGCTCTAACCACTAGGCTACCTGCCATGTAACCATAGTCAATTACAGAGAGAAAAGTGGTCTGAACAAGCTTCTTTCTAGCCATAAGCGGGAAGCAAGCTTTAATACGAAAATAAAAACCCAATTTCAAGTTAAGCTTTGTCATAAGATTATCCACATGAACTTTAAAGGACAACTTGTCATTCAACCAAATACGTAGGTATTTGTAGGACGACACGTTTTCAATGGATAAGCCACCAGATGTGACAATGCTAACATTCTATGGCAGAGTTCTAGCTCTGGTAAGTTTTTTTGTACATTCAAGACCAGTTTGAGACTATAAAGAGAGGCCTGCAGTGACTGAAAATTTGTCTGAAGCTCTTCAACAGCCTGAACCAGAGAAGGAGCACATGAATATAGTTGAAGCCAGAAGTTTACTTACACCTTAGCCAAATACATTTAAACTAAGTTTTTCACAATTCCTGACATTTAATACCAGTAAAAATGCCCTGTCTTAGGTCAGTTAGGGTCACCACTTTATTTTAAGAACGTGAAATGTCAGAATAATAGTAGAGAGAATTCTTTATTTCAGCTTGTATTTCTTTCATTACACTCCCAGTGGGTCAGATGTTTACATACACTCAATTAGTATTTGATAGCATTGCCTTTAAATTGTTTAACTTGGGTCAAACATTTTGGGTAGCCTTCCACAAGCTTCCCACAATAAGTTGGGTGAATTTTGGCCCATTCCTCCTGACAGAGCTGGTGTAATTGAGTCAGGTTTGTAGGCCTCCTTGCTCATACACGCCTTTTCAGTTCTGCCCAAATATTTTATATAGGGTTAAGGTCAGGATTTTGTGATGGCCACTCCAATACCTTGACTTTGTTGTCCTTAAGCCATTTTGTCACAACTTTGGAAGTATACCTGGGGTCATTGTTCATTTGGAAGACCCATTTGCGACCAAGCTTTAAGTTCCTGACTGATGTCTTGAGATGTTGCCTCAATATATCCACATAATTTACCTCACAATGCCATCTATTTTGTGAAGTGCACCAGTCCCTCCTGCAGCAAAGCACCCCCACAACATAATGCTGCCACCCCCATGCTTCACGGTTGGGATGGTGTTCTTCAGCTTGCAAGATTCCCCTTTTTCCTCCAAACATAACGATGGTTATGATCTTTGTCCCCATGTACAGTTGCAAACTGTAGTCTGGCTTTTTTATGGCTGTTTTGGAGCAGTGGCTTCTTCCTTGCTGAGTGGCCTTTCAGACTATGTTGGATGTAGGACTTGTTTGACTGTGGATATAGATACTTTTGTACCTGTTTCAACCAGCATCTTCACAAGGTCCTTAGCTGTTATTCTGGGATTGAGTCGCACTTTTGCACCAAAGTACGTTCACCTCTAGGAGACAGAACGCGTTTCCTTCCTGAGCAGTATGACGACTATATGGTCCCATGGTGTTTATACTTGCATACTATTGTTTGTACAGATGAGTTTGAAGGTAGGCCTTGAAATACTCAAATTATGTCAATTAGCCTATCAGAAGCATCTAAAGCCATGACATCATTTTCTGGAATTTTCCAAGTTGTTTAAAGGCACAGTCAATTTAGTGTATGTAAACTTCTGACCCACTGAAATCGTGATACAGTGAAGTATAAGTGAAATCATCTGTCTGTAAACAGTTGTTGGAAAAATGACTTGTGTCATACACAAAGTAGATGTCCTAACCGACTTGCCAAAACTATAGTTCGTTAATTTACAAGAAATTTGTGGAGTGGTTGAAAAACACGTTTTCATGACTCCAACCTAAGTGTATGTAAACTTCCGACTTCAACTGTATAATCTGCATATAGATGTAACTTTGCTGGTTGCATCCCATTTCCCAAATCATAAATAAAAATTGAGAACAACACAGGAGCTAAAATGGAACCCTGGGGCACACCTCTATTAATCTCAAGAAAGCTAGACTTGTGATTGTCAGTATATAGACATTGTGTTCAGTCAGAAAGATAGTAAATTGGTTTAGGAACTGCCCCTTTACTGAGACCAATGTTTCTGAGTCTAGCTCGCAACAATTCATGGTCGACTGAATCAAAGGCCTTTGATGAATCCACAAACAGAGCAGCACAATGCTGCTTTTTATCAAGTGCATTAATGATGTAATTTGCCACAGCCATAGCAATTAAGACATTTTTTTAACTATGACTTCACTAGGGATTCATATACTTTGGCCAGGATAGGGAGTTTAGAGATAGAACAATAGTTATTAGCAACTGAGGGATCTCCACCTTTTAGCAGTGGGAGAACATAAACTGATTTTCAAATGCTGGGTATGGAATTGGTCAAGATACTCAAGTTGAAAATGTGAGTCACAGGCTCAGGAATAATATAATCTTTGCCAATACATTGCATCAGCAATCCAGGGTTTATATTAAACTGAACAAAAATATACACGCAAGATGCAACCATTTCAATGATTTTACTGAGCTACAGTTCATATAAGAAAATCAGTCAATTGAAATGAATTAATTTGGTCATAATCTATGGATTTCACATAACTGGGCAGGGGTGCAGCCATTGGTGGGCCTGGGAAGGGCATAGGCTCATCCACTGGGGAGCCAATCAGGTTGAGTTTTTCCTCACAAAAGGGCTTTATTACAGACAAAAATACTCCTCAGTTTCATGAGTTGTTCAGGTGTCTGGTCTCAGACGATCCCGCAGGTGAAAAAGCCAGATGTGGTGGTCCTGACAACACGTGGTCTGTGGTTGTGAGGCTGGTTGGACGTACTGCCAAATTCTCTAAAACAATGTTGGAGGCTTCTTACGGTAGAGAAATTAACATTCAATTGTCTGTCAACAGCTCTGGTGGATGCCTCCCGAGTGGCGCAGCGGTCTAAGGCACTGCATCGCAGTGTTAGCTGCGTTACTACAGATCCTGGTTCAGTACTGGGCTATGTCGCAGCTGGTCGCAACCGGGAGACCAATGAGGGGACGCACAACAGGCCCATTGTCGTCCCGGTTAGGGGAGGGTTTGGCCGGCCGGGATGTCCTTGTCCCATCGCGCTCTAGCGACTCCTGTGGCGGGCTGGGTGACATGCTGAAAAGGTCACCAGGTGTACGGTGTTTCTGGGATAAGCGTGCATTGTGTCAAGAAGCAGTGCGGCTTGGCAGGGTTGTGTTTCAGAGGATGCATGGCTCTCGGCCTTCACCTCTTCTGAGTCCGTACGGGAGTTGCAGCAATGGGACAATACTGTAACAACAATTGGATATGATGAAATTAGGGAGAAAAAGGGGGAAAAAAATTATAAAACAGCTCTGGTGGACATTCCTGCAGTCAGCATGCCATTTGCATGCTCCTTAAAAACTTGAAACATCTGTAGCATTGTGTTGTGTGACAAAACTGCATATTTTAGAGTGGCCTTTTATTGTCTCCAGCACAAGGTACACCTGTGTACATCTTCTTGATATGCCACCCTTGTCAGGTGGATGGATTGTCTTGGCAAAGGGGGATTTCCTCACTAACAGGGATGTAATCAAATGTGTGCAAAGAATTTGAGAGAAATAAGCTTTTTGTGCGCATGGAACATTTCTGGGATCTTTTATTTCAGCTCATGAAACATGGGACCAACACTTTACATGTCGCGTTTATATTTTTGATCAGTATACATCATTGATGCAAACTCTTAGTGGATCTAACAGCAAGGAGGAGGAACTGTCCCGCTTGAGTGACGGCGCGGGCTTGGTGTGTGGAAAGCAACTGCAAGAGGAAAAATAAAAATGAATGAAACTATAAAAATGGATGTTACACGAGTCAACAAAAAATGTTTGCATAAATTTTTTTTTAATTGTCTTGCGGATTGAAATTACACGTCGATATTGTGATTTCAATATGAATTTGATATATTTTGTAGCCCTACTCCTCACACCAGGAAAGTATCAATAATCTATATCATACGGACTGTAACCCAGGACAGTATCAATAATCCATATCATCCTGACTGTAACCCAGGACAGTATCAATAATCCATATCATCCTGACTGTAACCCAGGACAGTATCAATAATCCATATCATCCTGACTGTAACCCAGGACAGTATCAATAATCCATATCATCCTGACTGTAACCCAGGACAGTATCAATAATCCATATCATCCTGACTGTAACCCAGGACAGTATCAATAATCCATATCATCCTGACTGTAACCCAGGACAGTATCAATAATCCACATCATCCTGACTGTAACCCAGGACAGTATCAATAATCCATATCATCCTGACTGTAACCCAGGACAGTATCAATAATCCATATCATCCTGACTGTAACCCAGGACAGTATCAATAATTTAGATAAACTCAGATGAATCCTTACTATTTATATTCCTTGACACCTCGGAGATCCCCCAGAAGCCCTTGTCTCTGTGACTCACATCTGATGCCAGATGTACTATTCAATAAGAGATCATAAAGTACATACTGTAAAAGGTACAAAGAACTACTGTATTGGAACTCAATGTTATTATGGAATACATAAACTGTCTGAAAAGGTAAATCACTTCCTAAACTACACAATTAAGTCAGTTCTTCCTGGGCTTACCTTGGCCATATTTTATGAAAACAGCAGTACATGTCCTTAAGGGGTGATTTCAATGTGGGCAGCCATACTGGAAAAGCATGACACATTAGCCTCAGCGCACATGAACAGCAGAGCAGACACCAACTCACTGACGCCCACCCAACCAGCACTGTTTTAGGGTACGGGCAGAACCGTTGAGGATTCATGTAGGCCTGGATGGAAATATTACAACTAAAAGGGATGTTCTAAAAAGTGATGTTGACATTCTGTAGAAACATGAGAACATTCTGTCATGAGATTTTTGCCATGGAATGTTTGTCTATATGTGATTGAAAGGTATGCTGACAAGTGTCAAAAAGTAGGCTATAAAAACCACACACAGCAAGTTCCCCTGTGTTAAATTAACACTTTACTTAGTGTAAAGCTTTATTTGCATATTTCCCAGACTGCCTTGACTTTTGAGTCTGGTTACTAACACTAACACTGGGGTTTGTTTTACACTAACAAGTGTTAATTCAACACTTACAGCGTTAATTGTTATGAGTGTAGGGCCTGTGTTGGAGGTCTAGTCTAGTCTGGTCTGGACTAGTCTGATAATAACGCAATGGATGAATACCCCACAGAGCCAGATTATATTTCAAAAGTTTTACATTAATTCTAATGAAACATACATACGTATTATGCAACCACTGAGAGCCATGCAGGATGATTCCAATGTTTTAGCTATCAATCTCTCTGTCCCCCACTGTGTTTCCTTCCGTGATTTATCATGGCTGCTGTGGGCTACTCAGCATAAGGACATGTTGTGTTTGTGTGTGAGTGTGTTTTATTGTTGCAACCCACACAGCAGACACACGTGCCCCTTGGTGCTAGCGCCGTAGTGCTCAGTACTGCTCGGCTTGCCAGTGTGTACTGATATACAGTATGTGTGTGAGTTCCATTTCATAGGCAGACAGACAGTCACCTTGGACAAAGGCATCAGTCCGGCTCATAAATATCGATATATACCATCCATTTACAGGTTGTCCAGGAGCATGACACCACTCTTTGTTGCCAAGTACTGTGTGATATTCACAGTGACATACAAGTTGAGAGAGCGTAAGAGAAAGAGGAGAGAGAGAGAGAGAGAGAGAGAGAGAGAGAGAGAGAGAGAGAGAGAAAGAGGAGAGGGAGAGAGAAAGAGAGAGAGAGAGAGAGAGAGAGAGGAGAGAGAGAGAGAGAAAGAGGAGAGGGAGAGAGAAAGAGAGAGAGAGAGAGAGAGAAAGAGAGAGAGAGAGAGAGAGAGAGAGAGAGAGAGAGAGAGAGAGAGAGAGAGAGAAAGAGAGAGAGAGAGAGAGAGAGAGAGAGAGAAAGGTAAAACGTGGGAGGCCTGCCTGTAAGCTGTGAGGACCAGATGGCTTGGTGCTAGGCAATAACGCCACAGAGGTGAAGGGTTGGCTTATTTACATTAGAAGCACATAACCACAACCCACTACAGACAGGAGCGGAATGTGACCCCATTACTAAGAACAGAGAAGAAGAAGAACATTATGAGAAAAGGTTGTTTGGTCCATAAAAGAGAAAGAACTCTAAGAATGCTGTTTGGTCTGAATAGAGAAAGTGACTACAATTGAAACTTTTCCGTTAATTTCTGACTTCGGGCTGCTCACCCAAGCAGCAGACTAATCTAACGAATAGGGCAAAACATTTCCATTTGCTTTTTGACAGGTTGGAAATCAGACCCGTTTCTGTGAAGGATTTTCCTCCCCCTGAGAACACACCTGAAAATCATGGTGCCCAGTAATTGCCTGTGCAGTCCTGCCTGTCTGTCTGTCAGTAAGGCAGTGTAGCTGAAAGGTCTAGCGACTAGAGAGACTAGAACACATTTGGGCAATCTGTGTTAAAGTCATGGATGGCTGTGTCCCTTAACATACGCTGATAACACTGCATGTCTGACATGGGACTCATTCCTCCTGGTGGAAGGGTGGTGGTGGGGGGGGTGGACTGGAAACTATATTCTATGATGGAAATGGGCTTAGTCACTTGTGCTCCAAACACAAAGGCACATGGAGCAGACAAAGGAACAGACCAGTCCAAAGTATGCTGCAAATCAGTCTTCCATCTAGGACAATACAGTAACTACAACTGATACTACCACTACTGCTACTACTATAGAGAACAGACTACTGAAGTATACGCCAGGGCTACATAATCAGGTCCAAGAACAAGCCGCTAGGAGAGTGTGCCATGTGCTGTGCATTTTAAAGCAAAACACTACGTTTGCAATCCATTTTTTTTAACTACCCGATTTGGGTAAATATTGAACAGAACACATGTTGGGTTACTTTTGACGCAGCCAGTTTAGTCACTTAGTTGGATTGTTTGGTTATTGATGCTGGGTTATAGAGCGATGACCCACCGGGTCAGATCAGTAGACTGGAGGCATGGCTTAGTAGCCGTGTTGCTTTCAAATAGTTATTTTGGGCCACCCGTGGTAGTTAATGTAATTCTGGTTCATGTTCTTTTGTATTGTCATCACATGTTAAGGTTTAGCACTGACACTTTTGTAGGTTTTATGAGGCTTTACACAAGAGTATGAGTTCCTCAAGTGCCTATGCATATCCCATGTTGGGATAGTTATCACTTTGTTATAATGTTTAAATGATAGCAGTGTACAAACTAGGGTTGGGTGGTATCCAGATTTTCATAATGTCATACTGTTCCTGTACCATACCGGGACATACAGTTTTACCAAATGGTACACAAGGGAAGCAAATAATGTGTTATTTTGATGCAACAGGAATTTTGATCCACGAGAGGATTGGATGTCTCTGGTGTAACCAAGAGCTTGATCTTGATATCTAGCTGCTTAGATAGCAAGTTAGCAAACCAAACGCATAGCTGGAGCCCTGAGCTGGATATAGTTTATTTGACACATCTTAGATTTCTTACAGCTATACTTAACATAATTATAAGCAGTGGTGTAGCACACACATCCCCAAAAACGAACAAAAATAAATAAAATACCATTTTCAAAAATGTAAACAAATGATAAATTATTGTACAGGACCTCCCAAGTGGCGCAGCGGTCTAAGGTACTGCATCGCAGTAGCCGGAGGGAATTTCCTTGTCCCATCGCTCTCTAGTGACTCCTTGTGGCGGTCCAGGTACCAGCAAGCTGACAACGGTCACCAGCTGGACGGTGTTTCCTCCGACACATTGGTGTAGCTAGCTTCCGGGTTAAGCAAGCAGTGAGTCAATAAGCAGTGCGGCTTGGCAGGGTCGTGTTTTAGGATGCATGGCTCTCGATCTTTGCCTCTCCCGAGTCCGTAGGGTAGTTGCAGCAATGGGGCAAGACTGTAACTATCAATTGGATATCATGAAAAAGGTATATATATATATATATATATATATATTTTTTTTTTAAAGGTACTACAAAATACTCTGGTATTGGTTATAAACGCTATATCGCCCAGACTTAACATGATGAACAGGGATTACATTTATTCTCACAGGCGGCCAAAAACAACTATCTGAAAGCCACAGCCCTACTAAGCCACGCCTCCAGACTTCAAAGAAAACAACCCGACTAAGTCACCCAACTGGCTGGGTCAAAATAACCCAATGTGTGTTCTGTCCACTATTTACCCAGCATTTTTCTGAATGTGGGTTGACCTTTTGCAATGGACTGACCGGCTTCCACCAACAACACAGGTGTGAGGAAGCGAGGCAAGCCAACGTACTGAGAATTACAAAGGCTTTTAAGAAGATGACAAGAACTCCGGGATAGCAGCAAAATAACAGAAGGTTAAGAAGACTATTCAAGTGCTGCCTTCTCCTGGGTCCTGCCACTATTTATTTGCAGAGATGAACAGGAGTAACACTGTGTGCAAAGTGAACTAACAGAGTTACTTACAGGAGATTAAACAGACAGCAAACATTTTAATGCATACACCACCAAATGAAAATGCTAGAAAAATTGTGAATAAAATAAAATAAACATTTGTGGTAAACATCAAATCCTTCCGGGATTATAGAAAATACATGTTGGAGAATACCAGGAATTTACATAATCAGTTATCACACATAAATACCAATGGCATGCTGTGTCATATAATTAAATAGAACAGTGTATTATCTACCTTTATGTGCCTTTTCCTCTGTATGGTAACAGGAGGGGCATAAGAGGGGCAACCAATCACTCGCGCTGTGTGACATAATATAATAGCCTACGCTTCATATTGTGTGTACTACAAAGACCCAATGGATTACAAACAATCACAGGTCACAGGCGATTTACTAGCACGCTAGCTGCATCACTGCATCACGAAATGTAGGGAAAGACAGAATGGAGGTGGAAATTATTTTCAATATCATAACCGTGCTTTAGAAATGGACATGTTGATCAGTACTGCTGTTACGCATTCGGTATTAGGATTATTTAACCTCACAATTATCTCTGGGTGAGTAATCCTAATCTGGCCTGGACCAATAAACTCACAGATAGCCTTTACAAAGCCTGGCTGTTAACCTACATGCCGGGCCATTTGTGCTATAATTTGATCCTTCCTGCAATCATATTACGTCTAATATAACTGATTTGTATCCTCACTGACTGGACAGATTATCCCTAAAAAACAGCCGGGTTACAAGTGTTGTTCTGTGAGATCTGTGTAGTATTGCATGGCAAAAGGGTGTGTCTAGAGAGCTGATTGTGATATGCGAGGTTAGCTGGGGTATGAGGTAGGCCTATGTACTGTAGCTATAGGGTACTAGCCACAACATCTGTGGCTGCCTATCCGTCACACTTTGCACTTTGATTCAAAGCAGACAACTAGACAACTGAAAAATGGAAAATAATGCCTCATACAATACTAAACTCCAATCGTAACATTTAGAGTAAAACATAAAATGAAATATTCCAGGCTAGAGGGCTACAACAGAAGTAAAGATTATGTTCAGAGTCTGGCTGCAGTGATTTCAGACCGATGTGATTTCTGTCAGGTCCAGAGAGGATGATGAGGACCAGTGGAAAGAGGAAGGTGCAGTGAACCAGTCACAAATATGACAATTCTCTTTTATCTAGTGCAGGTATTCCCAAACTGGGGTACGCCAAATAAAAATGTGATTCATTTTTTTTTTATATATATACAGTTGAAGTCAGAAGTTTACATACACTTAGGTTGGAGTCATTAAAACTTGTTTTTAAATCTCTCCACAAATTTCTTGTTCACAAACTATAGTTTTGGCAAGTCGGTTAGGACATCTACTTTGTGCATGACACAAGTAATATTTCCAACAATTGTTTACAGACAGATTATTTCACTTATAATTCATTGTATCAAAATTCCAGTGGGTCAGAAGTTTACATACACTAAGTTGACTGTGCCTTTAAACAGCTTGGAAAATTCCAGAAAATGATGTCATGGCTTTAGAAGCTTATGATAGGCTAACTGACATCATTTGAGTCAATTGGAGGTGTACCTGTGGATGTATTTCAAGGCCTACCTTCAAACTCAGTGCCTCTTTGCTTGACATCATGCAAAAATAAAAAATTAATCAAAATCCAAAAATTGTAGACCTTCACAAGTCTGGTTCATCCTTGGGAGCCTTAATGTACCACGTTCATGTGTACAAACAATAGTACGCAAGTATAAACACCATGGGACCACACAGCCATCCTACAGCTCAGGAAGGAGATGAGTTCTGTCTCCTAGAGATGAATGTACTTCGGTGCGAAATGTGCAAATCAATCAAAGAACAACAGCAAAGAAACTTGTGATGCTGGTTGTGATGCTTGTGTTGCTGGTTGTGATGCTTGTGATGCTGCTTGTGATGCTTGTGATGCTGGTTGTGATGCTGGTTGTGATGCTGGTTGTGATGCTGGTTGTGATGCTTGTGATGCAGGTTGTGATGCTTGTGATGCTGGTTGTGATGCTTGTGATGCTGGTTATGATGCTTGTGATGCTGGTTGTGATGCTTGTGATGCTGGTTGTGATGCTTGTGATGCTGGTTGAAACAGGTACAAAAGTATCTATATCCACAGTAAAACGAGTCCTATAGCGACATAACCTGAAAGGCCGCTCAGCAAGGAAGAAGCCACTACTCCAAAACCACCATTAAAAAAGCCAGACTAAGGATTGCAACTGCATATGGGGACAGAGATCGTACTTTTTGGTGTCTGATGAAAAAAAATGGAACTGCTTGACCATAATGACCATCGTTATGTTTGTAGCAAAAAGGGGGAAGCTTGCAAGCTGAAGAACACCATCCCAACCGTAAAGCACGGGGGTGGTAGCATCATGTTGTGGGGGTGCTTTGCTGCAGGAGGGACTGGTGCACTTCACAAAATAGATGACATCATGAGGTAGAAAATTATGTGGATATATTGAAGCAACATCTCAAGACATCAGTCAGGAAGTTAAAGCTTGTTTTCGCAAATGGGTCTTTCAACTGGACAATGACCCCAAGCAAATGGACAATGACCCCAAGTTGTGGCAAAATGGCTTAAGGACAACAAAGTCAAGGTATTGGAGAGGCCATCACAAAGCCCTGACCTCAATCCTATGGAAAATTTGTGGGCAGAACTAAAAAAGCGTGTGCGAGCAAGGAGGCCTACAAACCTGACTCAGTTACACCAGCTCTGTCAGGAGGAATTGACAAAATTCACCCAACTTATTGTGGGAAGTTTGTGGAAGGCCACCTGAAACGTTTGACCTAAGTTAAACAATTTAAAGGCAACGCTACCAAATACTAATTGAGTGTATGTAAACTTCTGACCCGCTGGGAATGTGATGAAAGAAATAAAGCTGAAATAAATAATTCTCTCTACTGTTATTCTGACATTACACATTCTTAAAATAAAGTGATGATCCTAACTGACCTAAGACAGGGAATTTTTACTAGGATTAAATTTCAGGAATTGTGAAAAACTGAGTTTAAATGTATTTGTCTAAGGTGTAAGTAAACTTCAGACTTTTACTGTATAAATACAAAATACAAAAATAAAAAATGTCTTCCCCTTTTCAAACAGTACATTTATAATTTTCCAATGGGGCTATACATTTGAGTAGCCTTGTTTCACTGCCAAAAATAAAATTGAACCATCTAGTGTTCAGAGAAATAACAACACAATGTCAACTACAGATAGCCTAGTAAAATAATTAACATACAATCACATTAACCGTTACTGTCACGTTCTGACCTTAGTTCCTTTTTTATGTCTCTATTTTTGTTTGGTCAGGGCGTGAGTTGGGGTGGGCATTCTGTTTTGTTCTGTGTGTTGTATTTCTATGTGTTTGGCCTGGTATGGTTTCCAATCAGAGGCAGCTGTCAATCGTTATCTCTGATTGAGGACCATACTTAGGTAGCCTGTTCCCACCTGTATGTGGGTAGTTGTTTCCTGTTTTGTCACCTGATAGGGCTGTTTTTTTTGTTTTTTTGTTTGTTGTTGTTGTTGTTGTTGTTGTTGTTGTTGTTGTTGTTGTTGTTGTTGTTGTTGTGTCATTTCACCTTTGTTATTTTGTGTTCAGATTAATCAAGTTAACATTGACACGTACCACGCTGCATTTTGGTCCGATCATTCATATTCCTCATCAGACGATGCCGAGAATCGTTACAGTTACTCTCTCGCGGGAAACCTTCAGTCTTGCGCAGACGAAATATGCCAATTTGAAAAATAAGCCATGGGAGTTTTTTGATTGAAAATAAAGACGACTTTCGAGTAGTAAGACATGTATAAAAGCAACAGATTACATTAATAAAAAGGGGCTAGAAGTGTCTTATATGGTGAGCTACTGAGTGGCTAGGACAGGCAAGCCCCATACTATTGTGGAGGACTTCATTCTTCCTGCTGCCGTAGATATGGCTGGCACAATGCTGGGGGAAAAGTCCCAAAAAATGACACAGACAATGCCTTCATAAAACAACAGGACGCATCAATGAAATGGCAGGAGCTGTTTTGAAACAATTACATTTTTGCATACATGCCAGTGAATTACATGCGTTACAGCTGGATGAGTTAACAGACGTGGAGGGCCTGGCACAGCTCCTGGTATTTATCCGTTACGTTTATCGGGGGTCAATTAAGGAAACCAGAACAACATGAGAGGGTATTTTTTAAGTACTGGACAGTTTTGTGACATCAAATGAACTTTGGTGGTCAAGATGTGTTGGTATCTGTACTGATGGCGCAAAAGGGAGACATAGTGGAGTGGTAACGCGCGTGCCACTTGGGTACACGGCAGCATCCACTGAGAGGCTCTTGCTGCCAAGGGAATTCCTGACAGCTTGAAAGACGTTTTGGTCACTACAGTGAAAATGGTTAACTTTGTTAAAGCAAGGCCACTGAACTCATGTGTATTTTCTGCCTTATGCAATGATATGGGCTGCGACCATGTAACTCTTTTACAACATACAGAAGTGTGCTGGTTATCAAGGGGCAAAGTACTGAAACGACTGAATCGTCTTTTTAAATTGAGAGACGAGCTTAAAGTTTTCTTTACTGACCATCATTTTCACTTGTCTGACCGCTTGCATGATGAGTTTCTCACACGACTGGTTTATCTGGGTGATGTTTTTTCTCTCCTGAATGATCTGAATCTAGGATTACAGGGACTCTCCACAACTATATTCAATGTGCAGGCTGATCAAGAAGTTGGAGCTCTTTTCTGTCTGCATTAACAAGGACAACACACAGGTCTTTCCATCATTGTATGATTTTTGTGTGCAAATTAACTCAAGCTTATGGACAATTTCAAATGTGATACAGCAAAGCACCTGAGTGAGCTGGGTGCGCAATTACGCTGGTACTTTCCCCGAAAGAAACAACTGGATTATCCCTAACATGTCCTGCCTCCAGTCCACTTACCAATATCTGAACAAGAGAGCCTCATCAAAATTGCAATAAGCGGTTCTGTGAAAACTTTATTTAATCAGAAGCTACTGCCAGATTTCTGGATAGGGCTGCGCTCAGAGTTTCTTGCCTTGTTAAATCGCGCTGTTAAGACACTGATGCCCCTTGCAACCACGTACTGTACCTATGTGAGAGTGGATTCTCGGCCCTCACTAGCATGAAAACTAAATACAGGCACAGACTGTGTATGGAAAATGATTTCAGACTGAGACTCTCTCCAATACAACCCAACATTTCAGAGTTGTGTGCATCCTTTTAAGCACACCCTTCTCATTGACCTGTGGTGAGTTATTCTCCATTTCTGATTAACAAATAAGGTTTTATATGTAAGATGTCTAAATTAAGAGCAAAATGATTGATTATTATAATATTATTATTTGTGCCCTGGTCCTATAAGAGCTCTTTGTCACTTCCCGCGAGCAGGGTTGTGACAAAAACTCGCACTCATTCTTATGTTTAATAAATGTATCGTATAGTGTGTGTGGCAGGCTTACAATGATGGCAAAAAACAACATTTGAGAGTGCGCTGACCCTGGTGCTAGAGGGGGTACACAGCTGGAGGTTGAATGTTTGAAGGGGTATGGGACTATACAAAGTTTGGGAACCACTGATCTAGTGGAACCACAAATAATTTAACAGCAGCGCACTTCAGCTAATGGAAGTATTCATGATCTCTGTAATGTTACTCCCAGACAGCAACACGTACCTGAGGCTGAGGGACGGGAAAGGAAGGAGGGCAAGCTAGAGGAAGTAGAACGAGGACTCAACTCTGTGCTAACCTCTGTGGTCCACCTGCCATATGGGACTATGGCTGCATCCCAAATGCCACCATATTCCCTTCATAGTGCACTAATTCTGATCAGGGCCCTCTGCACTATATAGGGAATAGGATGCCATTTGGGACACGGACTGCAGTATGTTCAACTCTATTTAAAACCCTCTGTGGTACACTTGTCATATATGCTACAATCCATTTAATGTTTCTATTAAAAGGCCTTTTCTATTGACCCGGTTCAAAAGCAGTGCAGATGTCAAGGACTGACCGTGGACATGTTCTATTCGCAGTGGTTGTATAAGACATCCGCGTGTGTGTGAATGTGAGTGGTGGCCTACAGACTGCTGCCGACCCTCTCTCAGTTTCTCGTCAGTATCAGGATATGGTTAACGTGGTGTGTTTCCTATTACGTCAGCGGAGTGTGTGTGTGTGTGTGTGTGTCCTGCGTGGCACTGTGGTGTCATTGTTGAAAGGATTAGAGGTGCTGTAATGTTTCCCAGCTGTTCTCTCTCTCTCTCTCTCTCTCTCTCTCTCTCTCAATATAAATCACTCTACACATAACTTAATGTTGCTTCCTTGCCGAATTTCACTTATCCCATATTTTTCACAGGTTTGATAGAGTTCAAATCTTCAAACTGATTTTTGCAATGTTTTGCACTTTTTTATCCAATTTGACTCAATCACTTTTTATTTAAATAAATAAGAAAAAAAGGCACTGATTCTACAACAACTAGGTTCATGTTAATTGAAAATAAGACGCTGACGCTACAACTAGGTTCATGTTAATTGAAAATAAGACGCTGACGCTACAACTAGGTTCATGTTAATTGAAAATAAGACGCTGGCGCTACAACAACTAGGTTCATGTTAATTGAAAATAAGACGCTGACGCTACAACTAGGTTCATGTTAATTGAAAATAAGACGCTGACGCTACAACAACTAGGTTCGTGTTAATTGAAAATAAGACGCTGACGCTACAACAACTAGGTTCATGTTAATTGAAAATAAGACGCTGACGCTACAACAACTAGGTTCATGTTAATTGAAAATAAGATGCTGACGCTACAACAACTAGGTTCATGTTAATTGAAAATAAGACGCTAACGCTACAACAACTAGGTTCATGTTAATTGAAAATAAGACGCTGACGCTACAACAACTAGGTTCATGTTAATTGAAAATAAGATGCTGACGCTACAACAACTAGGTTCATGTTAATTGAGAATAAGATGCTGACACTACAACAACTAGGTTCATGTTAATTGAAAATAAGATGCTGACACTACAACAACTAGGTTCATGTTAATTGAAAAGAAGGTGCTGATGCTACAACTAAGGTAATATTGAGCGGAAAAGTGATTAAGGACTCAAATGTGAGAGAAAAAGACGACAATGAGGCATTATTTTCCCAGTCAGTGTCAGGCAGCATGTCTACTTTGAATCAAGGTGTGGCAGTACAGTCACAACTGTCTGTGGGCAATTTTAATTGAGGTGAAAAGTGATTAAGTACCTTCTGAAATTCAAAAATCAAATGTAAAAAAAATACAACCGCATCATTGTCAGTGGTAACTAAGATTCAACAGATCATCTCACTGAAACTCTGATGTCAAGAATTCCCTGAATAATTAAAACACATATATATTTAACCAGGACCTGCATGAGTAAGCTAAAACACTAAAAGATTCACTCAACTCAGAACCCACAAGAAAAGCGTTTTTTCCCTGTAAACCACATTGACAGTTTGTAGGTTGAGGAATAGTATGTCAGTCTCTCGTCTAGAACCGCGGAGATAGTAAAAGGGCCAGAAAAAGATATCAGAAACCAGAAAAAGATATCAACAGAGGAAAACGTTGTAAAGTTAATCACATAATACAAAGGTTCAACTGAGGTTATACCCCACTCGGCACAAACATCAGTTTAACGTCTAGTTTTGATGTACATTTTGACCGGGAGACCCATGAGGCGGCGCACAATTGGTCCAGCGTCATCTGGGTTAGGGGAGGGTTTAGCTGGCCGGGATGCCTTTGTCCCATCTCGCTCTAGCGACTCCTGTGGCGGGCCGGGTGCATGCAAGCTGACTCCGGTCATCAGTTGTACAGTGTTTCCTCCGACACATTGGTGTGGCTGGCTTTCAGGTTAAGCAAGCCATGTGTCAAGAAGCAGTGCGGCTTGGCAGGGTTGTGTTTCGGAGGACGCATGGCTCTGGACCTTTGCATACTAAAACTCCTGTGATAAATAAATACATGTAAAACTGAAAATGTATTACCTGTTGCATTTTGAAGTTAGAAACACTCCTGATTGGATCAGTATCCAGCTCTTGATGTGTGTGTAGTTAACAGGCTTTTTCTTAACCTGTGGTTTAATGAAAGTTCTGGTACTGAGCTGCTGCTTGGCCTGCCTAGAGTGCCAGGTGGATGGGATTTGCATTTTTGCAATATTCTATTGGTTTCATTTCACCAGGCAAGATCAATCAAACACCAGCTTAAGTATTTGAAATGTGAAATTATTCCAAGCAGTGGACTTACAGATCAGTGTCTGGCAGGGACCACACTTTGGCTCCACATTACAGCCTTAGGAACAAGAGGATGTTACAGACTGCGTCTGTTCAGTCAGTGGCTACAGTAGCAATGTAGCACCCACTCAGAGAGAGAAAGCAGACTGGGCACGGGTCTATTTTTCAAAATACAGCTTATTTTAACTTCTCATCCAGGATACAGTGCATTCGTAAGGTATTCAGACCCCTTGACTTTTTCCCACATTTATTTACATCACAGCCTTATTCTAAAATGGATTAAGTACAGTGGGGCAAAAAAGTATTTAGTCAGCCACCAATTGTGCAAGTTCTCCCACTTAAAAATATGAGAGACCTGTAATTTTCATCATAGGTACACTTCAACTATGACAGACAAAAAAAAAAAAATATCCTGAAAATCACATTGTAGGATTTTTTATGAATTTATTTGCAAATTATGGTGGAAAATAAGTATTTGGTCAATAACAAAAGTTTATCTCAATACTTTGTCATTGCCAACAAAGGGTACATAAGAGAGTCTTCACAAGGTTTTCACACACTGTTGCTGGTATTTTGGCCCATTCCTCCATGCAGATCTCCTCTAGAGCAGTGATGTTTTGGGGCTGTTGCTGGGCAACATGGACTTTCAACTCCCTCCAAAGATTTTCTATGGGGTTGAGATCTGGAGACTGGCTAGGCCACTCCAGGACCTTGAAATGCTTATTACGAAGCCCCTCCTTCGTTGCCCGGACAGTGTGTTTGGGATCCTTGTCATGCTGAAAGACCCAGCCATGTTTCATCTTCAATGCCCTTGCTGATGGAAGGAGGTTTTCACTCAAAATCTCATGATACATGGCCCCATTCATTCATTTCTTTACACGGATCAGTCATCCTGGTCCCTTTGCAGAAAAACAGCCCCAAAGCATGATGTTTCCACCCCCATGCTTCACAGTAGGTATGGTGTTCTTTGGATGCAACTCACCATTCTTTGTCCTCCAAACACAACGAGTTGAGTTTTTACCAAAAAGTTCTATTTTGGTTTCATCTGACCATATGACATTCTCCCAATCTTCTTCTGGATCATCCAAATGCTCTCTAGCAAACTTCAGACGGGCCTGGACATGTACTGGCTTAAGCAGGGGGACACATCTGGCACTGCAGGATTTGAGTCCCTGGCGGCGTAGTGTGTTACTGATGGTAGGCTTTGTTACTTTGGTCCCAGCTCTCTGCAGGTCATTCACTAGGTCCCCCCGTGTGATTTAGTAAAAACAGCACAGCAGGTAGCAGAAAAGATGAGGGGCTGTCTCAGAGTAGGAGTGTCGATGTACAGTATAGAATCAGGTCCCCACTCTTATTCATTATGATTTAAAAGACTAAACTGATCCTAGATTAGCACAGTGCTTGTCTCTGCAGCACTCCACCAATCAGGTCTTTATGATAGAGTGGCCAGATAGACAGTAAAAAGGCACATGACAGCCCACTTGGAGTTTGCCAAAAGAGACTTAAAGGGCTCTCAGAACCATGAGAAATAAGATTCTCTGGTCTGATGAAACCAAAATTGAACTGTTTAGACTGAATGCCAAGTGTCACATCTGGATGAAACCTGGCACCATGCCTACAGTGAAGCATGGTGGTGGCAGCATCATGCTGCGGCAATGTTTTTCAGTGGCAGGGACTATGAGACTAGTCAGGACAAAGATGAATGGAGCAAAGTACAGATAGATTCTTGATGAAAACCTGCTCCAGAGCTCTCAGGACCTCAGACTGGGCCGAAGGTTCACCTTCCAACAGGACAACGACCCGAAGCACACAGCCAAGACAATGCAGGAGTGGCTTCTCGACAAGTCTATGAATGTCCTTGAGTGGCCCAGCCAGAGCCCAGACTTGAACCCTATCGAACATCTCTGGAGAGACCTGAAAATATCTGTGCAGCGGCACTCCCAATCCAACCTGACAGAGCTTGAGAGGATCTGCAGAGAAAAATGTGAGAAACTCCCCAAATACAGGTGTGCCAAGCTTCTAGCGTCATACCCAAGAAGACTCGAGGCTGTAATCACTGCCATGTTCTTCAACAAAGTACTGATTAAGGCTCTGAATACTTATGTCAATGTGATATTTCAGTTTTTTTTTTTTATATAAATGCGCCAACATTTCAAAAACCTGATTTTGCTTTGTCATTATGGGGTATTGTGTAGATTGATGAGGGGAAAAAACATACAGGCTGTAACGTAACAAAATGTGGAAAATGTGAAGGGGTCTGAATGCTTTCCGAATGCACTGTATGTCCTGTTAGTGGTTCTGGCATGTCTCAGTCGATGCTTGTTATGTTACGGCCTTGCCTCCTAGACCCGTATTCACAATGAGTCTCAGAGTAGGGGGTGCTAATCTAGGATCAGTTTAGTCTTTTAAATCATAATGAATAAGAGTGGGGACCTGATTCTATACTGTACATCGACACTCCTACTCTGAGACAGCCCCTCATCTTTTCTGCTACCTGCTGTGCTGTTTTTACTATGTGTTCATTCTACTGGTAGCGTGACCATATTTGAGGTATTGCATATCGTTCCATAATAGTGTAGAGTCAAGAAACTCGTGACATATAAATTAGACGTCATGTACTGAAGCGCAAAGTTACATCCCCTGATGATCTGTATTGCCTTTGCAATGAGTACACATCTTAATGTTTTAGATTAGAAGCTGTGGAATATGAACTTTAATTCCTGACAAGAAGAAAATGTCCAAATTAGCATATATCCTGCCAGTCCGTGGCAGTGTACTAGCTGTGCCATGGCAGTGTACTAGCTGTGCCATGGCAGTGTACTAGCTGTGCCATGCTGGGTCAGGGGTTAGCATTAGCATTTTGATAAAGAGACAAACAAACAGAGAAATAAGACATCCATAAAGAGAGCTTAGTTAGGGGATGTCATGCCAGTGAACCACACAGTATTGTGGCCAATGAGACACCCTGACAAGACCAGAGGCAGGGGAACAATTAAAAGGCCACTTGAAAGAATGAACCATAGGGTGAAATAAGCTGTTTAAATCAGAGGTGAAATGGAAGTAGTAAATAAAACAAACATGCAAGACGAAAATAAAAAGTAATGTGTAATTCTGTGTGGTTCAGTTAATAAGAGCAAGGTCCTAGCAACGCCAGGGTTATGGGTTGAATTCCCTCTGGGGTCACATATAAAAAATGTATGCACTCATGGTTCTGTAAGTTGCTTTGGATAATAGCATCAGCTAAATGGCATATCAAAGTATGTAGCACAGATTTCACACATCAAATCTCTATTGGATGTTTTCAGGCAGACAGTGTTCCTTTTCACTGTCTGTTTCTCCTGAAATAGGACCTAACGCCCTAGTCCTGTCAGGAACGACACTGTATGATTCATTACCCCTTTAGAAAGAAAGGCGACTACTTATTTCTTTCTCTTCTTTTCCTCTACCTTCCAGCCTTGTCCTCCCCTCCATCCTGCCATACTGAACAAACATATAAATGCAACATGCAACAATTTTAAAGATTTTAACTGTGTTACAGTTTACATGAGGAAATCAGTCAATTGAAGTCACATAATTAGGCCCTAATCTATGGAGTTCACATGACTGGGAATACAGATATGCATCTGTCAGTTAGATACCTTAAAAGAAATGGGCCTTCCCTCCATCTTTCTCTCCATCCCTGCATCCTAGACTATATCCCAATTGGCACCCTATTCACTATATAGGTATATATTAAATAGGGAATGGTTATCATTTGTTAAACTCTGTAGAGAAGTGCTGTAGAGGTGTGGTGGCAATGTATTAGTTTCTGCCCCATTCCTGACCACTTTACAAGAGGCAGCCCCTGGGCTCAACTTCACCAGGAGTAAAAATAGGCCTAAATATGAAATGTGAATACATTTGCTGCATTCACAGATAGAGAGAGCGAGAGAGAGCAAGAGAGAGCGAGAGAGAGAGAGCGAGAGAGAGAGAGCGAGAGAGAGAGAGCGAGAGAGAGCGAGAGAGAGCGAGCGAGAGAGAGCGAGAGAGAGCGAGAGAGAGAGAGAGAGTGAGAGAGAGAGAGCGAGAGAGAGCGAGAGAGAGCGAGAGAGAGCGAGAGAGAGCGAGAGAGAGCGAGAGAGCGAGAGAGAGCGAGAGCGAGAGAGAGAGAGAGTTGTGTGTGTAAACATATTTTATATTCAAACCAACCAACAATTTATTTCCCTTCGTTAACAGTTTGTATAATGATGTAACCTTGACCAGAAAACATCTTACAGTTAGCTCATGGAAGTAATGTACCAAATGCATTGAAAAGTTGATTACAGTCAGCATCACTCATACATATCATACCTAGAAAGTGGGTGTGAAACAGTGATGTTGTGCTCCTAGACAAGGCTCATCATATCATTGTCAACAGTGTCAATCTCATTGCTTCCAATACACTGAGAATGATTACAACCACAGCTACAGGAGAGAACAGGTGGAGGGCTGAGGAGGATATACAGAGCTGTGTCCCATAAGGCGCTCGTAAAAAGTAGTGCACTAAATAGGGCAGGCCTGGGCAATTCCAGTTCTCGGGCCCTAACTGGTGTCACACTTTTGCCCCAGCCCCAGCTAACACACCTGACTCCAACAATCAACTAATCATGATCTTCAGTTAAAAATGCAGTTAGTTTAAATCAGGTGTGTTTGTTAGGGATGGGGGAAAAGTGTTACCCCCGAGGACTGGAATTGCCCAGGCCTGATATAGGGAAGAGGGTTCCATTTGGGATCCAGACTGTTTTTCAGTATCCTATAGATCACCTTCACACTGAGATGGAGGCTCTATAAATCATACCAGACAGAATGGGACTAATTACAGTCTGCACCCTATTCCCTATATAGTGCACTAAAAGAAAACACTAAAAAGCATTTGGAAGATTTAAAATATAAATTTTCACCCAAGTCTGCCAGTCAAAGCCATCTCATCTCACTGCACAGCCGCAGCAGTCAAACAACAGGGACAGGGATAGGGACAGGGATAGGGACAGGGACAGGGATAGGGACAGGGATAGGGATCACATATGCCTATCCTATCCTAAGAGTTAGCACAGTAGCAAAGTGTGCAGAAATAATAGCTGTTGACTTTATTATAGATGGCGATTAAAGCCCCAATCCTGAGTTTGTGTTTCATCCCAACGTCAGCCCCACACCACTTGATTTGGAATTGAGGAATTGTGCTGGGGATAATAGGAGTTATAGATAAAAGGAATGTCAGTCCATGAGATTGGCATGATAGTTTGCAACTGAATAAAGCCCGTCCATTTTGTTACAATGAATACAACCATTCCCTCTCTCTGTCTCTCTCTGTCCCCCCACACACACAGGCACACACACACACACACCTTTCATTGCCCCACCCACTCAATAAAATCTCTCTGTACTCCATTGGTGTCGTCAATAAGCAACCATGACAAAACAATGTGCTCCTCCTCAACCTGCCTGCCAAGAGTGATGGTTGGTAGCTGGGCAGGCAGGTGGCAGAACAACACGCTCAGAACATGCCAGGTCACCAGGCCACAGATAGATCAGGCCCTAATCAGTCTGTCAATGCAAAATACACACCACACACACAGGCATGCACAAGCACACATACACATACAAAAAACACACACACATACACGCACCCACAGATACTGCATAAAACGTATATAAAAAATGTTTGTGACTTGGTATTTGGTATGTTATTTTGGTATTTTATTAGGATCCCCATTAGCTGTTGCTAAAGCAGCATCTACTCTTCCTGGGGTTCAACACAAAACATGAAACATAATACAGAATGACATAATACAGAACATCATTAGACAAGAACAGCTCAAGGACAGAACTAAATCACTTTTTTCCCATTCTATCCTGCAATAAATCGTGTATAGAAAAGTATCTGTCAATGTCAGACAAGGTTAAAAAAAAAGTGAATACAGCTATTGGTAATTGCTGCAGTCTCCTACACTTATTCTAACATTTTCAAACAGCATTCTGGGCACTGTAGGCAAAACAGTTCTTCCATTGAAACAAAACACATAGCCTAACAGACAACAAAACACATGACCTCACGTCGGAAAAATAGATTTGTATAAAGGAATGTAGCCCATTAATTGACAGCATTATCACTAGGCTACACAAAGCCAAACCGTTAGCCCATCAGTCTTCGCTGACAGTCTTCTATCTCACGCATTGCCTACAATCAAGGTGGACTGACCTGCGCCAAACGATCATTGTAGCTGTAGAACCTAAAACCTAATATTTAGATGGAAAGATATATTTTTATTTGATTTCCTTCTTTTTTGGAATAAATGCATGTCCTATTTAGCCACCAAGGAAATTATATACTTGACACGAAGCCATCGATGTATTTCCTAACAGGTGGCAGATGTGCAAGAGTCGAGACAAATGTAAGAAATAACCTCTACTGATGTATTAATAACACGTGCATTACAGGTCCGCAGAATATAAACTATGCACTACGATGCTCAGTTGACATAACTTGGTCGCATATCACAGAGCCGACACGCGCACTTTCAAAATATAATGACAAAGAATAAAGAAACGATTATTGCAATCTAAAACTTCCAGATAACTTTTACTTAAGAAAATAGCTTCCAAAACTAGACTAATCTTAGCGTAAATTAAAGGAAAATGCCCCTTGTATATTATTTTAGTGAAAAGTGAAGAAATAATATGGACTGGCTGCAGTATTAGTGGAAATATAAATATGAAACTTCCCATTGACTCCATCTATTTACTTTGCACATTTTCGCTGTAAAATACAAGGAAATCAGATCGAATGCATTTCATAATCAATCTCGTCTTGCAGTTTATTGACTTACCTGTGGTTAGGCTTGGGTGTCAGGAAAGTAAAACGGTCTCCGTTCTGTTCTTTCAGCTTGCCGGCCGGTTATTCCAAATGCCTTCTCCACTGACTAGCGCTCCAAATATTTGACAGCGAGGAGCTGAGTAGTATTCTGCCAGCAGCACAAACAATGACGTTACTTTCATATGGTAATAAGGAAACTTTCAAAATAAAAGCCTGCATTTCAAAACATTGCAATATGGATACTCATTCAAATGATACTGAATTTGACTGTATGGCCACTTTTATTATGCCAACAAGAAAATACAATATCACATTTATGAAAACAAATCAAAATATGTAAAAAAAAAAATAATTAAGACCAACAATGAACAAACACAAGGTATGTACTGGTATGTAGTGAATATTGGGCTATAGAGATAACTTTTGTACTTGTATCAGCTAAAGTGGGGTGGAAAATACTCAGTAGGGTCTCTACTAACCAAATATGTTTAGTTTTGGAGGGGCACTGTATCGTACATACCCAGCAGCACTTAGTTCTCCACCCCTTCCATAGCCTCCAATGCAATAGACTGTACATGGGATGCTAATTGGCTTGCAGAGAGAAAAATGTTCTACCTGTCTCAGTGGGGGTGGGAAATACTCAGAATGGTCTCTGCTAACCAAATATGGTTAGTTTTGGAGGGGGACGGTGTTATAGATATGTATTTAGTCTTGCATTTTATATTAATACCAAAACAATACATCCATGTACTGTTGCTGTCTTGCATATGAGTTGTTTTGCTTACCCTGTTTGCTTCCAGTGTGAAATAAAATGTAAACAAATTCAGACACAATGTAAACCATGATGGACTGGCCTAGATTAACCTAATGGTGATGGTAATGGGTGCACCTTTATACATTTAAATCAGCCCAAGGACCGCCTTGACATGTGCCAAAAAATCTGGTCAATCACGTCACCAGACAAATATAATATAATTAAGATATCATCCTAGTAAAATCATGTTGCTATAGGTTTATATCACCCTAATTATGCATAGCCTTCCAACAATTTTCCTAAACCGACCTAGGACGCAATAAATCTGAAGGTTGGCCTCTTGAACTTGGGTTTTGGACTGATTCGTGGATCATAGCACATCTCTCCAAATTGTAATTTGTGAGAAAATACAAGTGATTATTAGAAACTTCAATGTTTAGCATTCAACTTCCACACATAAAAGGCACTCTTGACATTCTTTTCAAGCAAATATTACAAAGGGAGAAGCACCACACACATGCAGTAAATGTGCAGCAATCACATTTATTTATAAAGCCCTTTTTACATCAGCAGATGTCACAAAGTGCTTATACAGAAACCCGGCCTAAAACCCCAAACAGCAAGCAATGCAGTTGTAGAATCAGCAGTACTTAGTAGACAAAGAATTCGGACCAACACTACAGATGTTTTTTAGACTTTATGATTCTCATGTAAGGTCACCACTGTAATACGAAACCCTGTATCCATATCTCGCTTTATTGATCTTCCAGCACTTGGCAAAGAGAAGTTGACCTACAGATTGAGTAATCAGTAATCTGTCATTCAGGGGTAACCACCAAAAAAGTACACTACTGGGCACAGTTTATATTTGACTCTCTTAAGATTATCTCTATGGAGATTATCTCTATAGAATCTACAAACATTGAGGACACAGCAACAGCTATATTTTTGTGAATTATGTCATGAGGGAGGGCCTTTACAGAATCTCTGATATAACTGCTTGACGAACATTTCATTACAAAATTATGGTCATTAATATGGAGTTGGTGCCCTCTTTGCTGCTATAACAGCCTCCACTCTTCTGGGAAGACTCGTCACTAGATATTGGAACATTGCTGCGGGGACTCCATTCAGCCACAAGAGCATTAGTGAGGTCGGGCACTGATGTTGGGCAATTAGTCCTGGCTCGCAGTCTGCGTTCCAATTCATCCCAAAGGTGTTCGATGGAGTTGAGGTCAGGGCTCTGTGCAGGCCAGTCAAGTTCTTTCACACCGATCTCGACAAACCATTTCTGTATAATGGACCTTGCTTTGTGCACAGGGGCATGTCATACTGAAACAGGAAAGGGTCTTCCCCAAACTGTTGACACAAAGTTGGAAGCACAGAATCGTCTAGAATGTCATTGTATGCTGTAGAGTTAAGATTTCCCTTCACTGGAACTAAGGGGCCTAGCACAAACCATGAAAAACAGCCACAGACCATTATTAATTATCCACCAAACTTTACAGTTGGTACTATGTATTGGGGCAGGTAGCGTTCTTCTGGCATCCTCCAAACCCAGATTTGTCTGTCGGACTGCCAGATGGTGAAGCTTGATTCATCACTCCAGTGAACGCGTTTCCACTGCTCCATAGTCCAATGGCAGCTAGCTTTACACCACTCCAGCCGAAGCTTGGCATTACACATGGTGATTTTAGGCTTGTGTGAGGCTGCTCGGCCATGGAAACCGATTTCATGAAGCTCCCGACGAACAGTTATTGTGCTGATGTTGCTTCCAGAGACAGTTTGGAAATCGGTAGTGAGTGTTGTAACCAAGGACAGTCCCATTCTGTGAGGTTGTGTGGCCTACCACTTCACAGCTGAGTCGTTGTTGCTCCTAGACGTTTCCAATTTACAGTAAGACCACTTACAGTTGACCGGGGCAGCTCTAGCAGGGCAGAAATTTGACAAACTGACTTGTTGGAAAGGTGGCATCCTATGAAGGAGCCACGTTTAAAGTCACTGAGCTCTTCAGTAAGGCCATTCTAATGTAAATGTTTGTCTATGGAGATTGCATGGTTTTGTGTTCGATTTTATTCACCTGTCAGCAACAGGTGTGGCTGAAATAGTAAAATCCACTAATTTGAAGTGGTGTCCACATACTTTTATATACATAGTATATCAGTGAGCAAGTATAGTCCTGTAAGTCAGATTCAGGTATTGATGTTATTCCAACATGTAACTATCTACCTAATCATCTTGAGAGTAAAGCCTTTCCTGTTCTGAAATTTCTGAAGAAAACATCCGCTTTCAAAGAATGTCACAAAAGATTACTTAAAGCAAACAGTCCAAATCAGCAATTCAACCACTTCATTTCACAGTTGGATGCAGTGAAAACAGGACAGACTACACAAATCATTGCTTCAACAGAGGCTTCATAACAGCGATATGTGTGACATTAAATAATATTTTGTGAAGGAAATGTCAACTTCAACTTTCTTAGCCAATGATCTCCTCTTCCACATTTATGCTCTCAAAATTGCAGTCAGTTCAAGAAGCCATGTATAGTCAGGGTAAAAAAAGACTGAAAAAAAAAAGTCATATTTCAGAAAGAGGCATCAAGGAATTACTTTCACTGCAAGCATCCCAAGATAACAAGATTTGTAAAACATGTAATACTGCTAATACATTTTAGTAGTCAAGCTTTAATGTCATCGTGCTCCAAATACATTATTTGTGAAGGTAAGCAGGTCAGCAGAGAACTGGTTAGAGCTTGAATCTATCCTGCATATACACTACCGTTCAAAAGTTTGGGGTCATTTAGAAATGTCCTTGTTTTTGAAAGAAAAGCAAATTTTTTGTCCATTAAAATAACATTAAATTAATCATAATTACAGTGTAGACATTGTTAATGTTGTAAATTACTATTGTAGCTGGAAATGTCAGATTATTATGTAATATCTACATAGGTGCACAGAGGCCCGTTATCAGCAACCATCACTCTTGTGTTCCGAGGGGCCAGCATCCCAGAGTCGCCTCTTCACTGTTGACGTTGAGACTGGTGTTTTGCGGGTACTATTTAATGAAGATGCCAGTTGAGGGCTTGTGAGGCGTCTGTTTGTCAAACTAGACACTCTAATGTACTTGTCCTCTTGCTCAGTTGTGCACCGGGTCCTCCCACTCCTCTTTCTATTCTGGTTAGAGACCGTTTGTGCTGTTCTGTGAAGGGAGTAGTACACAGCGTTGTACGAGATCTTCAGTATCTTGGCAATTTCAATCATGGAATCGCCTTCAATTCTCAGAACAAGTTTCAGAAGAAAGTCCTTTGTTTCTGACCATTTTGAACCTGTAATTAAACCCACAAGTGCTGATGCTCCAGATACTCAACTAGTATAAAGAAGGCCAGTTTCATTGCTTCTTTAATCAGTTCAACAGTTTTCAGTTGTGCTAGCATAATTGCAAAAAAAAGGTTTTCTAATGATCAATTAGCCTTCTAAAATGATAAACTTTGATTAGCTAACACAACGTGCCATTGGAACACAGGAGTGATGGTTGCTGATAATGGGCCTCTGTACACATATGTAGACATGCCATAAAAAAAAATCGGACATTTCCAGCTACAATAGTCATTAATAACATTAACAATGTCTACACTGTATTTCTGATCAATTTATGTTACAAAAAAAGTATTTCAAAAACAAGGACATTTCTAAGTGACCCCAACATTTTGAACGGTAGGTTATATCATACACTTCTTTGAATAATCTAGTATTATAACATTTTCAGATAATTACCCATTTGTGAAATTGTACACACTACATGGCAAGCTCTAGTATATTGACTGCACTCAAGTATCAATATCAAGTTAGAGTAGGTCCAAGAATTCCTGAAGCAAGCTGTGTTCTATTTGGTATCATATGAAAAGAAACACATTGAAAAAGTACTAAATGCTCTTCAGAAAGATAAAAGTAATCTGTACTCTAACAAATGCACAAAGAATGACTCTTCTGTGTCTAAACTTCTAATTACAACAAATTTACTAAAGATGATTATAAAATATTAAACAATGTCAACAAGTGGTTCAATGAACGAATAATTGACGAGTACAATAATATTTTGAAGTCCCATCTGAAGGAAACATTTCTGCTAATGTCCCCTGCATCTTTTGCGAGTCAGAAATGACAGAGTCTGTTTTGTGAAAGCAAACAAGTTATGCCAAATGTGCCTGGAACGGTGCACAATTTGTGGCGTTTTCAGCATGTGATAGTGCCTGTGAACTTAAATTCACATTGGACAGTTATAGCCATAGATGTGCAACTTATAGTTAGTAGCAGTAATTGCATTACATTAAATCTAAAAAATTATGGATTCCTTAAGCCAGTATGAAAAATAATTAAAGGATACACTACAGTATCTGGTAATGCATGGATTTGTGGTGGATTTGACACCCAACTATACATTCTTTCATCGGTGCTCCCATTTTAGAAAAGAGTCAGATGGTAGTAGTTGTGGTGTTTGTGTACTTATTCTCTAAAGCAGTGTTATTAGAGGGCAATGTGAATACACTTTGTCACAATGGCATGCAAGAGTATGTTTTATATCAGCTATCAGAGAAAATTAATATGTCATACTTTTTATACTCGACAGAAAATGCCTTTGCTGACCTTGATAGATAATCAACACCTCTATGTATTATGTATAGTCTTACAATCTTGCCTCTCTGTTTTGGGGTTTGAAACCATGGTTAATAGGCCTTTAACAACATGTACTGGTAACCTTGACAGAAAAGAAACACATAGGGGCTATAACTTGTAAATAATGTTCTCCAGTGTTGTCCTAAAAGCTTGATAAACTGTGTACTGTTAGCCTTTTAGTCTCTTGTAATACATTTTAAACTCTACAGAAAAAAACATTGCTGATCTTGATTGATAATCATGACAATATAGCTGGTAAATAATCTTGTTAATCTTAAATCCTAATACCCTGGTTAATATTACACTTAACTTGTGAATAAATTTGTTTTCATTTCAATAAAAGAGTTTGGCTTTTGTGTTTATTTTTTTATTGTTGAGGAGTGTGTATTGATTTCAGGAACATGGATAGTACCAGGTCATTTAAAAGTGTGTTGATGGATGTGTACTAGAGACCCTACTGAGTATTTCCCACTCCACTTTAGCTGAGAGAAGTAAAAAAGTTCTCTACAAGCCAATAAGTATCCCATGTACAGTGTATTGCACTGCAGTGAAAGGAGTGGGTGGAGTATGGAGTCACTAGTACTCTGTATCAAACCCTTTGCCCAGCACAAGGGACCCATTTACTTTTAGCAGATTCTGAGTAATTCCCCCCTAACATATATTTGTATTTTATTGCGAGTGTATTTCTCTAAGTATACATTTTACATGTGAAAAAAAAGTATGCACCGTAAATTACAATGGATTGAACCTTTATTTAACTAGGTAAATTCATTAAGAACAAATTATTATTTACAATGATGGCCTACCCCGGCCAAACCCAGACGACACTGGGCCAATTGTGAGCCGCCCTATGGGACTACCAATCACGGCCTGATGTGATACAGCCTGGATTTGAACCAGAGACTGTAGTGACGCCTTTTACACTGAGATGCAGTGCCTTAGACTGCTGCGCCACTCAGGAGCACTTAGATAAGAGTGTCTGCTAAATGACTAACATGTAAATGCAGTATAACCCTCTTTTTTTGTAATATAGCCTACTAACAATAGCTTTCAACATATCAGTATTTGTGTAAACAATCAAAATAAATGCTGGTATAAATAATACAATATAAAATATGTGAAATTATAATTTTCTGTGTTTACAATTCTGTGAAAAGCAGTTGTACTGCACTACTAAAAAAATATATATATTCCCAAAATGTAGCATGTCTTTGCAGGGGTACTCTTTTTTTCCATTTTTTTATACTCTATCATGCTGCCAACATAATACACTGCTGCTAGGTGAACTGTAATACACTTCAGTGTTCTAGCTCTGCAGCCCAGAAAACATCCACGCATGCTCATCCCTGGGCCTTTAGGGGCAATAGCAGCACTACCTGAGCCTGTGCACAAGGTTATGCCCTACATTACACTGCTCTCAAAGTCTTCCATGATTCTTGCTGCTTGAGTCTCGCTGCTTTTTATTTAGAAAATGAATAAAGTTCGACATTACCTGCTGGGGCTTACTATAATAAACATGTGTAAACGCAGTTGTAGGCTAAACTATATTTTAATACTCAGAGGATAAAATCAACATAAACAATCTCTTGGGAGATGACACTTAATTGTATGCCATAGCGTTGGTCATCTTGTAAACCTACTATTTTAGAAGTTAAATGCAGGGTTCAGAACACCACCCACACACAGAGGTCCTCCTCCTCTCCTCTCCTAAACTTCCTGTGGTCAGTTGGCTAGGGAGATTATACACCTCTTCTTTCTCTGGATTAAAAAGCATTCATGAGTAAAGCCACATGAAAATGCACACACTTAGTAACTGTTCCGGTGAAATAGACCACTTACATCCACAAATGCATCCCTACTAGGTGACCTACAATATAGGTTAGAGACATCATTCAATGGAACACCACCTACTCAGCATGTTTAAGGATGGAAAAAATATTCAAGACTAAAAGCACATGAAATTGCACTCTTACTAACTGTTCTAGTATGATAGTTGCATGCATCCATCAAATCGATCCCTTCCCTACCTACAGTACAGAGAGAAACATTCTTCAGTGCGACAACAGCAAATGTACATGAAATTGCACACTGCTCCAGTAAAATAGTTAATTGGGCTACATTCATCCACACATCCCTAGTCCTACCTACTGTAGCCTACTGTAGAGGCATTCTTTAGTCAGGCACCTTTTTAGCACAGGAGAGGCAGGGAATGTAAATCTGTCCTATGTATGGCCAAGGGGCAATCATCACACTAATGTTATGCTTGATGTATAGTCTCATTATCAGTGTAATGGCTGCCTGCTTCATGGCTGCATTATATCTGCAAACTGGATTCCTGCTACATGGCTTCTTGCTACCTGAATCCTGGCTGTCTGCTAACTGGCTGCTACTGCCTGGAGTGGAAGGGTGATCTGTGGAGCTCCACAGAGAAGAGTCCCGTGAGTCAAGGGATGTGTCCCAAATGGCACGCTATTCCCGATGTAGTGCACTACTTTTGAGCAGAGCCCTATGGGCCCTGGTCAAAATTGGTGCCCTATATAGTGAATAGATTGCCATTTAGGACAGAACCAAAGAGGTATGAGGTACTGAAATTCTCCAGACACATAAATTATCAATATTTGGAAGTAGCACTATTACCTCTGTGCCTCTCTCTCCATGTACCCCCTTCTGAATAAGTTCATTACCAATTTACAGCTGCTCGCCAATTCACTATATATCTACTCTCTGTGCTGTGAGACTGGCAGTAAAGGTTATATATCATATAACTATTGCATATAGGTTATCACATATATCCTTTAGGACACACTGTAAATACTTACATATTTTGAAGGGTTAAGAGACTTATGTTTCTCTGAGTTGAGCAGTCTCATCCCAGGGCAACTGGTAATGGAAAAGCTTGGCTCTACCTCAATTGGTATTTCCACCATTCCTCGACTCCCATCTCCTTGCTCCCTTCAAAACCTTACTGGAGGAGAAGGTCTCTCCCATCAGACCTTCTTATCCAATGCATTCTGAGGCAGCGAGGAGGATGGATGCAAGGAAATTGAGGAAAGATTAACTGAGAAAGTGCCAAGGACTCCTTCTAGATAACCCATTGAGAATCTACCAGGCATTATATTCCTCCCTTCATTGTTCTCTAAGAATTCTCAACCATTTGTATGACAGTTGAAATGAACCAGTACTCTTCTCTTGGAATCCAATAGTTGAGAAGGAAAACACTGAGCAGGAAAAAATACAAAACCCCCTGAAATATCACATGCAGACCCTTAACTCAGTACTTTGCCACACCTGTATTTCAGGAGTTTGTCCCATTCTTCTCTGCAGGTTGGATGGGGAGCACCACAGTAATTTTCAGGTCTCTCCAGAGATGTTTGATCGGGTTCAAGTCTGGGCTATGGCTGGGCCACTCAAGGACATTCAGAGACATGTCCCAAACCCATTCCTACCTTATCCTGGCTGTGTGCTTAGGGTCGTTGTCCTGTTGGAAGGTGAACCTTTGCCCTAGTCTGAGGTCCTGAGTGGTCTGGAGCAGGTTTCATCAAGGAGCTCTCTCTGCTCCGTTCATCTGTCCCTCGATCCTGACTAGTCTACTAATCCCTGCCACTAAAAAAACAGATGGTGCCAGGTTTCCTCCAGACAAACACTTGGCATTCAGGCCAAAGAGTTCAATCTTGGTTTCATCAGACCAGAGAATCTTGTTTCTCATGGTCTGAGAGTCCTTACTTTTTGGAAAGTGCAAAGCGGGCTGTCATGTGCCTTTTACAAAGGAGTGGCTTCTGTCTGGCCTGATTGGTGGAGTGCTGCAGAGATAGTTGTCCTTCTCCCTGTTGTCACCTCCCTGACCAAGGCCCTTCTCCCCCGATTGCATAGTTTGGCCAGGCTGCCAGCTATAGGAAGAACCTTGGTGGTTCCAAACTTACTTCCATTTAAGAACGATGGAGGCCATTGTGTTCTTGGGAACCTTCAATGCAGCAGACATTTTTTGGTACCCTTCCCCAGATGGGAAACAATCCTGTCTAGGCGCTCTGAGGACAGTTCCTTCAATTTCATAGCTTGGTTTTTGCTCTGACATGCACTGTTAACTGTGCCTTTTCAAATCATGTCCAATCAATTGAATTTACCACAGGTGGACTCCAAGTTGTAGAAACATCAAGGATGATCAACAGAAACAGAATGCACCTGAGCTCAATTTCGAGTCTCATAACAAAGGGTCTGAATACTTATGTAAATAAGGTGGTTTTTATATTTTTTATATATTTGCAAAAAAATTAAAAATAATCACTTTCGCTTTGTCATTATGGGGTGTTGTGTAGATTGATAAGTAACATTTTTTATTTAATCAATTTTAGAATCAGGCTTTAACGTAACAAAATGTGGAAAAAGTCAAGGGGTCTGAATACTTTCCGAATGCTCTGTATGCTGATTGTATTATTTATATTGTGCTTCACATGTTCAGTTGCATCATAAAGCAAAGCTTGAATCAGCTTTTTTAAACTTAAAAAACAACAACCTTTCTACACAATTTCGTGGTATCCGATTGGTAGTTACAGTTTTGTCCCATTGCTTCTCCTCCCGTATGGGAGAGGCGAAGGTCGAGAGCCGTGCGTCCTCCGAAACACAACCCAGCCAAGCCACACTGCTTCTTGACACAATGCCTGCTTACCCGGAAGCCAACCGCACCAATGAGTCGGAGGAAACACTGTGCACCTGGCGACCATGCCAGCGTGCATTGCGCCCGGCCTGTCACAGGAGTCACTAGTGCGCGATGGGACAAGAACATCACTACCAGCTAAACCCTCCCCTAACCCGGACGACCCTGGGCCAATTGTGCGGCGCCCCATTGTTCTCCCGGTCAACCAGGATCTCTAGTGGCACAGCTCCCACTGCGATGCAGTGCCTTAGACCACTTCGCCACTCGGGAGACCGGCTTCCATTTACTAAGTTTTGCAACAGAACCGGCGACTACTTAGCAACTACTTAGCATGTTAGCTAACCCTTCCCATAACCCCTAAGTTAGCTAACGTTATCAATAACAAATTGTAATTCGTAAAAATTCATGCGTTTTTCTAAATTCCTAACATATCATACAAAATGGATGGACATCCACAAATAAATACATACTATACGAAATGTAACATACTATTTGGAGTGTCCCCGATTTAGATTTACTATGTTACGTCTTCCATCCCAATATTGACCCAGTTTTCCTGGAACCCTATGTAATGCATTTTGGTATGTACGCCCTTGGGGAAAATGTTGAAGGTCAAATAAGGTTGGATCCATCTGGAGATCACAATGTGAAGATCTATGTAAATTATGTAAGAAGCATGTATTCATACTGTATGCGTGTTGTATGTACTGAAACTATGTGATGACAGGTTATTGAATGCATTCTTACAAGAGTGTTTAACATACACAATGTTGGAATTGCTCAGAACTGATCGTTTATGGGTTGATTTGTGTTAGCGATCACCTGCTGGGTGTCCAAAAATGGTGGCGATTCAACAATTTAATGAACTGAAGTTGGCGGCCGATGTTCTGTAGTCAGAGGCAATAAGATTAGGCTTAGACAGCACCCGTGGATTTTAAGTACACTCTGCTATCCGTTGCTCTGGTGTTGCCTAGGGCAAACATGTTCAATATACTATATAATATTCAGTAATAAATCAAGTACAATTGAACAGTTGAATGATTTTTTATGTTTTGTCTTATTTTTTATCAACACAAAAATAGGTTGCCACTAATACAAAATAGGTTGATGCATCAAATACAAACTCACAAGCTTTCTTGACTTTACCAGTCTTACATTGATAACATCCAGAGAAAGAAACAATCATAGAAACACAGATCTCTGCAACGTTATTGTTCCTATACAACCGCTGAACCATTCCTAAGAAAGATTTAATTGGGCAATATAAAATTGTAAAGGCTATGCATACAAGCTGGCACATGAACAGCATGACTATCATAACTACTATGGCTCTGTTTCAATGTCTGCAGTAGCACACAACTTCAAATTATGTAAGTATGGACATTGGAAAGTAAGCCTACTACTTTTCTCATTGGTCCGGCTATCTCCGTCTGCGCGGGGAGCTATTCCTGCTCCGTTCCTCGTTTCGCCTGGGTTCTCTGTATCTGTCAGAGTGATGGCGGTTCTCCCTGTTCTCCTTGTCCGCCCGCTCTGCCCTCTCTGCCTGCCGCTCCACCCCGTTCCTGTTCGAGTCCCTGGAGGAATCCATGTCCTTCTCCTTGCGGCTGCTCCTCTCCCGTGACTTTGACCTCTCTTTTTCTCTGTCCCTGCCTCCACTGCTCACTGGTTCCTTCTCTTTCTCAGGGCTACGGTGTCTGACTCGGTCACGGTCGGCTTGGTGTTTCCCATCGTTTCCCCCCCCATCGTCCTTGTTGTGCCTGCGGGCCTCTGGCTGTCTGTCCCCGTCCTCATAGTCTCGGTCTCTGCCAGGCCTGCCACGAGGCAGCTCCTTGTCATTGTGCCCTCCACGGTCCGAACGGTCGGGTCTCTCGTGTGTGGGTGGTGGAGCGTCTTCTACTCGGCCACGGTGGCGAGAGGCTTTGTGGCGGTCCTCAGGCCGGGGTCTCCCCCCGCCGCGCTCCGCCACCTCTTCATCGCTACTGTTGTCATCACGGCGACGGTTCTCGTGTCTCAGACTCCTATTGGGCCGTTCCTCCAGAGGTGACTTCTGAAGCAAGATCTTCTTGGAAGAAGCCTTGTCCTTGGTCTTCTTGTCTTTCTTCTTGTCTTTGTCGCTCTTCTTTTTGCTCTGGCCCTTACTCTTTTTACGCCTTGAATCAGAATCTGCAAAACAGTAAATTTGTCTTAGAAACTAAATATATCCAGACTTTGAATCAAAATCTATTAAACATGGGTAAAGAGCCTAAATACATCCAGAAACATGGACACAACATGCCAGTTTGCAGGGGCCACATTCTCTATGCTGTGTATAAAAAAATCAGTCAGTTTTGCCATTCCATGTGAGTGGTCTGAGCTATGCCATGTGATGAGAGTTTGAGGGGGGCTTACGTGTGTCCTAAATGGCACACTATTTACTATATAGTGCACTACTTTTAACCAGAGCCTTCTAGGGAATAGGGTGCCATTTGGGATGCAGCCTGTGTGCAGATGATGTGTGGTGATGACAGACTGTGCTTTTGGCCAGTGCCTGTAGTGCCCTACTCTGCCATGTTAACATGTCACTCTGCCCTACAGAGAGCAGGCCGGGGGCACCCAACACCACACAAGTCAAACAGTCACTAAACCGCCAGAGTACAAAACTCACTGCAGGCGTGGGTTTGTGTGTGTGTGTGGACCACTGCCGGGATTGGCGGACTGTCTTTGCGTGCATGTTTTGCATAGAGATACATATACACACAGGCTGAATGGTAAATAGCCATATCAACATCACAGCCGAGAAACACCTCTAGGACCTCACACAGGCTTGATGTTCAGGACAATTTACTGAGAACCAACTAAAGCTCAGAGGTATTAGACATTTCAGTGCTATTGGACTTTTCAGTGAACAGAGGTCATTTTGTCGCTATTGATTTGAAAGCAGTGATTATGTAGAGGACAGCTGTTTCACCAGGACAATCGCTGCTCTCTTGTTAAATTGGATATATAAAATGTATCCCTGAAATATAAATGTTTTCTTAAATTGAAAAAGTGAATACAGACTGGTCCTTGGTTGGCAGTAGTTGCATTTCATCAGCATGGGACTGACACAAAAAGCCATCTTAATGTCCCTGATGCCACGATTAACACGATGTAGCCTAAACACTCCCATAAGTTGCTTTGGATAAAAACCAACACTAAATGGCAAATATTATTACCATATAATGTGACATGGGGGACAGGCCTTTTCTAGGGAAATAGTGATGTGATTCAAAACAGACAAGTTTCATGTCAATAGAGCTGGCCAATTAAAATAATTTGAGTTAGAGGGCTAAGTACAACACTGACATTCCTCAAGGTGAGGCATGCAATGACTCATGACGCAGGCTGACACACAGAGACACACAAACACACACAGAGCAGGCTTGGCCACCCTCACAGCAGGGACAAGTAAAGAAGGGTACAACCATAGAAACAGAATGACTAATTGTACAGGCACCACCACCTCCCCGGACACAACACAGGCATTAGAATTAGGTTGAGGTGAAGGTTGAGGGCAGACAGTTATTAAAGGACCAGCCCTTTTCATTTGTCTAAGAAAATATTCAGACTGCTGGTTAAAAGAGAGCTGGGTTGTAAGTTGATTGCAATGATGTCCTTTCAACTACCTACGCCTAAGTGTATCAATAAAAAAAGCATAGTGAGGGTGGCCTAGTCCCCAAGTGCTGTTTGTGCCGCCAATGACCAAAGTAGAAATAACAAACAGATCTGGGACCAGGCTATAGTAAGGGACTATCAGGGTGGTAAAGCTACTCTGTACCTGAGCTGTTGCTGGACGAGGAGTCAGTGGAGGAGTCAGAGCTGTCACTGTCGCTGCTGTCACTGTCTGAGGAAGACGAGTCAGAGGAGGAAGAAGACGAGTCGGAGTCTGATGACTCTACGTCCTGGTTCTGGGTCATGATTATCTTGGGGGCGTTCTTCAGATGTTCACGGAGCTCATCCCTATGGGTGGGAGAGTGGGTAGAGCGAGGGAGAAGGAGAGAGAATGAGAGAGAAAGGGGAAAGAGAGCAAGAGAGAGAGATGGAGAAAGAATAAATTATAGCCTTGTTATTGTGTTACTTTTATTATTGCTTTTTATTTTGGTTAAATAGTCTAAATATTTTCTTCTTCTTGAACTGCACTGTTGGTTAAGGGCTTGTAAGTAAGCATTTCACGTCTATACTTGATGTATTTGGCACATGTGACAAATAAAGTTTGATTTGGCAGGAGATCAGAGCAGGATGGTGACGCAATACCCCAACCTGCTATATTACAATGTCTTCCTGTGTGGCTCAGCAGGTAAAGGCAGCAGCAATGCGAAGGTTGTGGGTTAACAAATCACCAACACATACATAAAACGTATACGCAATCTCATTGTGCTGTTGCTTTGGATGAAAGTGGCACGTATTATGATTATATTATTAGAATGGAGACACTTACGTAAGCCCACCCAGGCCAATGGAGGTGAAGAAATTTATGGCGAATCGGGTGTTCCTGGGGTTGTCACGAGGGAAGAGACCCTCGAAGAAGGGCTGCAACGTCCTGGAAGACACAAAAAAGATCGGATGAGACAATCCCATGCATCAAAACGTGACAATTAAATGTATTTAAATTCAACTTAATTTATCCCCTCAGAGAATAGCAGAGCCAGATTACTAGTATCAACATCCTCAAGTGACATATTAGAAGACTAGATTGACATACATATCCTTGAGTCGTTCATTGAGCCTGGGCAGACCCATGTAGGCACAGAGCTCCTGGAACAAGATCTTGACGAAGATTCGACTGGACGATGTGGTGGTGTCCTCACTGACTTTTATACATTCCAGCACCTGAGAGAGAAACACACAGACACGCAGTGTAACTAGATTAGTAGCTGTTGAAGGGAACTCAATTCACCAACTACGTTGCCTTAATTCCCAGCGTTAGATGAATCGGTCAATAAGATATAAATTCATATTGATGCTGTAATACATTCTGATATGAAAGAAAGGATGCATTATGTCACAAACCCATGTGCGTAGTAACGGCAGAGTCAGCACAAGGTTTTAGGTTAGAGATGTTGAGTTACTGCGGCCAAAATGGCCCCCTAATCCCCATGTAGTGCACTAATTTCAACCAGGGCCCATGGGGCACAGTCAAAGGAGGTGCACTATATAGAGAATAGAGTGCCATTTGAGACGCAACCCTAGAGAGCTACAATACATACACTCCACGGGACAGAGTCAGTGTAAAGGAGATGAGCAAACATCCTGGCAACGTTTCTCAGTTTATTGGTCTCTAGGCGATGGATGGTTTCATACTGCTCCATGAAGATGGCCTCAAAACTCTCCATATAGTCCTTCTTCAGCAGACAAAACCTCTGAGAAATGAACAGAGTTCACAATGTTAGTTGAGAGTAGAATATAGTTGGTCTTAACGCAGTGCTCTTGAATGCGAGACAAATTCCTGTAAAAAGCCAAATGAATGAACTGCACTGTAGTAAACTACAAGGCTTATCAACAAATGTAATTTCAAGGGTGATGAAATTCTAACTTTCAGCATGCAACATAAGTTAATGAAAATTGTCTCAGGGATAAAGGAAAATGATGAAATATATATTTTGGTTATATTTAAATGAAAGAATATATATAAATATATATTATTTGGTCTTCTTACCCCTGCTAGAAGACCAAAGAACTTCTCGTAGGTCCTCTGTTGGGCACAGCAGTCTAGAATCATGTTGCACAGCTCTTTCTGTTGGGAGAAGGAAGACACAAAAATAGCTTTAATCACTGGAACATGGACACAGAGGGGATGCTGAGACTTGGCCAAGACAGGAAGGACTGCACCTATGGGGGATATAAAAAGACCCATCTGTTACATCCACCTGCAGCCAGCGAGAAGCCGGTCCTAAATTGGACCCTATTCTCTACATAGTATAGTACTTTGACGTGGCCCAGGTGAAAGGTAGTGCACTACATAGGGAACAGGGTGCCATTTTGGATATAACCATTTGGTGTCCTATCATCCTCCAACCAATATCCCAGCCAAGCAGATTATTGATTTCAAAAGACTATATTTTCATTGAGGAGGCCAGCCTTGGGCAACCATAGGCTGCGGTTTGATCAATCTTCAAATGAACGCCCTGGACAGGCCATGACCTGACAGGGGCTGGCACCAAATTACACTGGTGGTGAGGAGAGATAGGAGAATCATGTTTGTGATATGGAGGGAGGAAAAATCGATACAAATTGGACTATTTGCTCATGTAAAATCTGAATGATTCCTTGGAATCATACCAAAGAATGCCGAAGTCATGTCAGAAAATGTTTTTCCAGGGTGTGATGTAATATGGAGGACCCGGCAAGCCAGCCTATTCCTTATAATGTAAATTCCAACAGATATAACTTCCTTGTATAACTTAAAATGAAAGCAAATTGTTTGCACTCATGACTGCTGGTTTCAATAAAATGTTCAGGTAAGTTAGAAGCAAATACTTTATTTATTGTTATTTATTGTTACAAATCTACTTGCAAGGTTGCTAGCCAACTAGCCTGCTAACATTAGCCCTACCAGCCTGCTAATGTTACGTTAGCACTGAGTCGGCCAGTTGCTATCAATGCCTATCTTACAGCTACATCAAAGTAAATCAAAGTTTTGGAAATATATAACACAATCTAACCAGTTATCAAAAAATATGTTAGGTATATGCAGTTATCACATTAGCTCTTTAGCCAACTAGCTATTAGCCTAGCCAACCACCACGGTGTAGGTCGGCAAGCTAAAGCCCAACTACTGGAGACCAGCTACAATACAACACAACACAACTAAAACATAACCGCAGATTAAAAGAAAAGAGAGAGCAGAGACTTACAGATGGACTGGGGCCCAGCCAAAGGTAACACACGTTTAAATGAGTCCAGGCCGAGTTAGCTACCAAAACGAGGGGGAGGTGGGCGCTTCACCGGGCTGAAATCCAAATTGGATAGATTACAGATGTCCGTCAGCTAGCACTAAGCCAAGGTAGAAAAAGTTACAAAACTCCCCAAAAGCACCAGAGTCTGCCGTACTAAAGTGTTCCCACTGGAGAACACAAAATCTGTGAATAGCATGAGGTGTGGCTATCGTAAACCAGCTTGAGCTAGCTACCGAGCCAGCATACGAACTTGGTAGCCAGAGTAGAGTAGATCCTTCATGACGCTGACAAATAGTGCATTGTGGGGAGTTTAGAAGTATTCCGGAATTAAGTTAATAAATATGTAATAACCTAGAAACATAACTATATTGTACTTATAGGTAACCAGATTGAGACTACAACTAAATGACTAAATCTTTGACTATACTGAGTTACATTGGTGAGGAAAAACTTGTGCATCCTAGCATTTAACTTATCATGTGGGCTAAAAACTGAATGACTCATGTGTGAACACATTTAAATTCATTGAGAAAGTAAAAGGTGTGAGAGAAAGTTCTCAGCATATAGCCTAGCTAGCTGACAGACTGGACAACTCATTTAACATCTCAGCACAGTTATCAAAATAATGATGGTTATGACTGAGGCTAGAAGCTGTATGGTTCGTTATTGAGAGGCATGTCTGTCTGGCAACTGTCTCAGCAGACAGCAGCAGGAGGCTGTGTTATGTTGTGCGATACTGAGATTGGAAAGTGTGATGTTCACACAGTGTGCCTGATTCTCTGCCTGGCATGGCAACACGATGGGAATGCAATGAGACCGCTGTCTGTCCCCCATCTCATCTCAGAACCCTCTCCATCCTGAGGATACTCAGGGCACCGCCCAAATGGCACCCTATTCCCTAATAGCGCACTGCTTTTGACCAGAGACAAAAGTAGTGCTCTCCATAAGGAATAGGGTGCCATTTGGGATGCATCCTCATTCTCAACCACATCCACTACATTACCAAAAGCATGTCCCCCGTGCTCGTCGAACATCCCATTCCAAAATCATAGGCATGAATATGGAGTTGGTCGCCCCTTTGCTGCTATAACAGTCTCCACTCGTCTGGGAAAGCTTTCCACTAGATGTTGGAACATTGCTGTGGGGACTTGCTGCCATTCAGTCACAAGAGAATTAGTGAGGTCGGGCACTGATGTTGGGCGATTAGGCCTGGCTTGCAGTCGGCGTTCCAATTAATCCCAAAGGTGTTTGATGGGGTTGAGGTCAGGGCTTTGTGCAGGCCAGTCAAGTTGTTCCACAACAATCTCGACAAACCATTTCTATATGGACCTTGTTTGTGCACAGGGGCATTATCATTGTATGCGTCTTGCGGTTATCATTTCAACAGGAAAGGGCTTTTCCCAAACTGTTGCCACAAACTTGGAAGCACAGAATTGTCTAGAATGTAATTTTATGCTGTCACGTTAAGATATCCTAACTAAGGAGCCTAGCCCAAACTGTGACATTTGGCACTATGCAGTCGGGCAGGTAGCGTTCTCCTGGCATCCGCCAAACCCAGATCCGACAAACCCAGATGGTGAAGTGTGATTCATGACTCCAGAAAACAGTTTCCACTGGTTTGTGTGCAGCTGCTCAGCCATGGAAACCCATTTCATGAAGCTCCCGACGAACAGTTATAGGGCTGACATTGCTTCCAGAGGCAGTTTGGAACTCGGTAGTGAGGACAGACAATTTTTACGCACTACATGCTTCAGCGGTCCTGTTCTGTGAGCTTGTGCGGCCTACCACTCCGCGGCTGAGCCGTTGTTGCTCCTAGATGTTTCCACTTCACAATAACCACACTTGACCGGGGCAGCTCTAGCAGTCCAGAAATTTGACTTAGTGACTTGTTGGAAAGGCGGCAATCTATGACAATTGGAAAACTAGTGGTTCAGGTACAGTTGAAGTTGGAAGTTTACATACACCTTAGCCAAATACATTTTAACACAGTTTTTCACAATTCCTGACATTAAATCCTAGTAAACATTCCCTGTCTTAGGTCAGTTAGGATCACCACTTTATTTTAAGAATGTGAAATGTCAGAATAATAGGAGAGAGAATGATATATTTCAGGTTTTATTTATTTCATCACATTCCCAGTGGGTCAGAAGTTTACATACACTCAATTCGTTTTTGGTAGCATTGCCTTTAAATTGTTAAACTTGGGTCAAACGTTTCCACAAGCTTCCCACAATAAGTTGGGTGAATTATGGCCCAGTCAGGTTTGTAGGCCTCCTTGCTCACACACGCTGTTTCAGTTCTGCCCACAAATTCTCTATAGGATTGAGGTCAGGGCTTTGTGATGGCCTCTCCAATACCTTGACTTTGCTGTCTTTAAGCCATTTTGCCACAACTTTGGAAGTATGCTTGGGGTTATTGTCCATTTGGAAGACCCATTTGAGACCAAGCTTTAACTTCCTGACTGATGTCCTGAGATGTTGCTTCAATATATCCACAACATTTTCCGTCCTCATGATGTAATCTATTTTGTGAAGTGCACCAGACCCTCCTGCAGCAAAGCACTCCCACAACATGATGCTGCCACCCCTGTAATTCACGGTTGGGATGGTGTTCTTCGGCATGCAAGCCTCTCCCTTTTCCTCCAAACATAACCATGGTCATTAGACCAGAAGACATTTCTCCAAAAAGTACGATCTTTGTCGCCATGTGCAGTTGCAAACCGTAGTCTGGCTTCTTCCTTGCTGAGCGGCCTTTCAGGTTATGTCAATATAGGACTAGTTTTACTGTGGATATATTTACTTCTGTACCCGTTTCCTCCAGCATCTTCACAAGGTCCTTTGCTGATGTTCTGGGATTGATTTGCACTTTGCGCACCAAAGTACGTTCATCTCTTGGAGACAGAACACGTCTCCTTCCTGAGCAGTATGTTGGCTGCGTGGTCCCATGCTGTTTATACTTGTGTACTATTGTTTGTACAGATGAACGTGGCACCTTCAGGCGTTTGGAAATTGCTCCCAAGGATGAACCAGACTTGTGGAGGTCTACAATATTCTTTTTGAGGTCTTGGCTGATTTCTTTAGATTTTCCCATGATGTCAAGCAAAGAGGCACTGAGTTTGAAGGTAGTGGGTTGAAATGCATCCACAGGTCCACCTCCAATTGACTCAGAAGCTTCTAAAGCCATGACATAATTTTCTGGAATTTTCCAATCTGTTTAAAGGCACTGTCAACTTAGTGTATGTAAACTTCTGACCCACTGGAATAATGATACAGTGAATTATAAGTGAAATAATCTGTCTGTAAACAATTGAAAAATTACTTGTGTCATGCACAAAGTAGATGTCCTAACTGACTTGCCAAAACTATAGTTTGTTAACAAGAAATTTGTGGAGTGGTTGAAAAACTAGTTTTAATGACTCCAACATAAGTGTATGTAAACTTCCGACTTCAATTGTAAATTAAGGTTCAGGTAAAGACCAAGGGGATAGATTTGAGACAGAGCGAGACAGGCCGCTCACAGAAGATAATAATTTCCCTTCCTGTTTTAATAGAGTTTTCCTAGAGTGTTTAATAGAGTTTTCCTTTGCATTTGATCTCATTTAAAAACATAGGCAGTGTTCCTGTGTGTGTCCAGTGAGTTCTGAGAAAAGAACAGGGTTGTGGTCTGCTGTGCAGTGGTTGTGAAGAATCGGGCGACTGTTACTGATTCAGTCATTAGCTTTCCTAATGTGTCTATCCATCACAGCTGGAATATTGAGCAGACCATGAGCTCTAGAGAAGAGCCTGTTCCTCAGGATCCTAGCAGGCAGGGAAGGAAATCTCCAGGTCTCAGTTCTTATCCTATCCATTTGGCTGTCAGTCCATGGAAATCTCTAAATGCCTGTGTACTCAGAATTACAAAGCCTATAGAATATATGTGAATTATAGGATCTCTGTGTGTACCCCTGTCCACCTGGCTGTGGGTGCAGAAACCCATGTCGCTGACACTACCTGAGTCCGTATATCTGGGTGAGTATTACTCTGGTATTTTTCTGCTACTCTAGGCTCCATAGGAAGTGTGAGGATTACATGCATAGATATAGAACCATATAGAAATACACTATATATATTCAAAACTATGTGGACACCACTTCAAATGAGTGGATTAGGCTATTTCAGCCACACCTGTTGCTGACAGGTGTCGAGCACAGACATGCAATCTCCATAGACAAACATTAGCAGTAGAATGGGCTTACTGAAGAGCTCAGTGACTTTCAACGATGCACCGTCATAGGATGCCACCTTTCCAACAACTCAGTTTGTAAAATGACTGCCCTGCTAAAGTTACCCCGGTCAACTGTAAGTGCTGTTATTGTGAAGTGGAAACGTCTAGGAGCAACAATGGCTTAGCCACAAAGTGGTAGGCCACACCAGCTTACAGAACGGGACCGCCAAGTGCTGAAGTACGTAGAAATCGTCTGTCCTCGGTTGCAACACTACCTCCCGAGTTCCAAACTGCCTCTGGAAGCAACGTCAGCCCAATAACTGTTTGTCGGGAGCTTCATGAAATGGGTTTCCATGGCCGAGCAGCCACACAAGCCTAATATCACCGGGCGCAATGCCAAGCGACGGCTGGAGTGGTGTAAAGCTCGCCACCATTGGACTCTGGAGCAGTGGAAACGCATTCTCTGGAGTGCATGAATCCTGCTTCCCCATCTGGCAGTCCGACGTACGAATCTGGGTTTGGCGGATGCCAGGAGAACGCTACCCGCCCAAATGCATGGTGCCAACTGTAAAGTTTCGTGGAGGACAAATAATGGTCTGGGGCTGTTTTTCATGGTTCGGGCTAGGCCCCGTATTTCAAGTGAAGGGAAATCTTAACACTTCAGCATACAATGACATTCTAGACGATTTTGTGCTTCCAACTTTCTGGGAACAGTTTGGGGAAGGCCTTTCCTGTTTCAGCATGACAATGCCCCCGTGCCCAAAGCGAGGTCCATACAGAAATGGTTTGTCGAGATTGGTGTGGAAGAACTAGACTGGCCTGCACAGAGCCCTGACCCCAACCCCATCGAACACCTTTGGGATGAATTGGAATGCCGACTGCAAGCCAGAGCTAAACGCACAACATCAGTGCCCAACCTCACTAACGCTCATGACTGAATGGCAGCAAGTCCCCACCGCACTATCTAGTGGAAAACCTTCCCAGACAAGTGGAGGCTGCTATAGCAGCAAAGGGGGACCAACTCCATATTATTTCCCGTGATTTTGGAATGATATGTTCGACGAGCCGGTGTCCACAGTTTTGGTCATGTAGTGTAGTTCTATGATTACATGCTTTTTCCTTACCATGAAAGCAGTCTATGGACAGGGAAAGACATCAATACCTACGAGCTGGGTGGGTATAGTACCCTGGTATGACAATGGTATTACTTTGGGCTGGGCAGTAAAGGAAGCGTGGGGTTTCCCAGCAGCATTAGGCCCACACCCTACACCATTCATCCGGCAGCACCTGGGGTCTCTGTGGCTGTAGTGTAGCAGCCGTCTCAGGACATAATGTCATGCCATCTCTCTGTGGTCGTCAGTGCCTATTGTGTTCAGGAGGGGGGTGCAGGTTGGGGCTATACAGGCAGACCGGGTGACATTCTCTTCCCTTACAGCATGTACTGTCCTTTCCCATCTGGTGTGTGTGAGAGAGAGGAGCCCAACTCTAACCTTTGGCTCAGGGACTAGAAGCTGCAGGCTGAGGAGACCTAGCCTAGGTTGAGGAGCACAGGGAATGTGATTGACACTGACAGAACTACTAGCTCGCTACCCATCAGCAGCTGGAATTCCATATGGAATAATAAAAAGCATTCAACAAGAATAATTTCAGAACCGTCTCGAATATGAGTCTTGCTTTGCCTTGACTAGCTTGAACACCCAGGGCCACTTCAACACATATGGTGTCATAGACAGTCACGTTACTTAGTGTAAAACCCTGAAAGCAGGCAAGCAAACAGGATGTCCTCTGAATGCTTTTAGCACTGGATAGATAGCTTCACGGGCAGACGAAGCCCTTCCATCTCCCCCTCTCCTTTCCTGTGTTCCTTCCATCCATCTTCCCCCTACCCCAAAGGACCGCTGCTGTGCTAATGCATCTCCCGCCACCATGGGACGGACATTCCTGTTCTTATAATTATATTTCTATGGGCTTCCCTCTGCCAGGAGGGTCTCACTCCATGCGGCTGCAACACAGGAGGCTGAATACTTAACAAATAATTCCAAGGAGAGAGACAACTTCCAGTAAAAGGTTTGTCAAAGAATTAACCCATTTTAAGTCAAGAATTGACTTTGAAAAATAGGAAATAAATATTTCAATCCACATCGGGTTCAGTAAATGAATGTACATTTTAATTTGTCCTGGATTCTAAAGATGAAACAACTCCTACACTCTTTAATACAACAGCATATAATTTATAACACCATCCCTCGACAATCTCCGAGGCTCTGCAGCTGAAAGACTGTAAACTAACAACATTGGTGTGCTTAGCTACTACTATGGGTAGCAGCTAAGCATGCCATACGGGTATGAACCAGTAAAATGTAACTTGCAAAAATAAATAATCTAATATTAAAGATCACTGAAATACTGGCTGAGATTGATCTGTCCTGCTTTATCAATCTTAATTTTTCTAGCAGACCAAACTAGCATGGTGAGTCATGGAGGCAAGCAGATGTGCTGTGAATAACGAGAGAGGAACCGACTGATTCATTCTTCACTCTCACTCCCCTTACAGTGATGTGTTCTCTCTCTCTCACTGCTGACAAGGACAATAATCACATTGCCAGACTAGTAGACAGTGGTGGTAGCGCTGCTAGCCGTACACACAGCCAATCTTCTTTATTAAGTCTACTTTACAGTTCACACAATCACACCTCATAGAAATGAATGAATAATAGGCTGTGTGACTGCGTCATATAGGCCAATCCAGCCCCAAGATGTAGCCTAGGGTGTCAAATTTGGGATATCACACCTTAGATAAATGAATAAAACTGTGTGAATGTGTCATAATCCTAATATGTTCACATTATCCACTCAGATATCCACACCATTAATATATTAGATATACTATACGAAATCAGAAAAATCTAAACTCCTATTAATGTGACTTGCCTCAGAGGAGCCTAATTATCTTAACAGAAATCCACTGGGTAAAATATATACAATGCCTTCAGAAATTATTCACACATTGACTTTCCAAATTCTGTTGTGTTACAAAGTGGGATTAAAATGGATTTGTCATTTTTAGTTCACGATCTACACAAAATGATTGAATATAAAACACTAATACAGTACATCTTGATTAGATAAGTATTTAACACCTTGAGTCAATTCATGTTAGAATCACCTTTGGCAGCGATTACAGCTTTCTGGGTAAGGCTAAGAGCTTTGCACACATGGACTGTACGTTATTTGCCCATTCTTTAAAACAATCACTCAAGTTCTGTGTAGTTGGCGTCTTGTTAAGCAACTCTAGTGTATATTCGGACCTTTTGTTTTTGGTAATTGTCCTGCTGAAAGGTGAATTTGTTTTCCCACTAGATTTTTGCCCTTTGCTTAGCTCTATTCCTTTTATTTCTTTATCCTAAAAAAACTCCCTAGTCCTTGCCGATGATAAGCATACCCATAACATGATGCAGCCAAAGAGTACTTCTTTGTCACATTTTTTGCAGTATTACTTTATTGCAAACAGGATTTATTTAGGCTTGCCATAACAAAAGGCTAGAAAACTTGACTCAAGACATTTCAGAGTTTAATTGAATGAATTTGTAAAAATGCCTAAAAAGAAAGCCACTGACATTATGGTGTACTGTGTGTAGATCAGTAACACAACATCTAGATTTAATCCATTTGAAATTCAGGCTGTAACACGTCAAAATGTGGAAAAGGTCAAGGGGTGTGGGTTTCTGAATGCACTGTAGATGGATGCTGTGTAGATTAAAGTGTAGTTAAACGGCCAATGGCCTGTTCAGCCATGTAGGCTAATATCTAGTTATGGGAGGATGCTTATGTGACTCGTTTCAGGAAACTAGGCATATGACGGGCATCACAACTTCACAGGAAAGCCATTTGAACGTGTGCCTTAATAACAAACTTGTATGCTATCTGTAAATATGAATACAATTGTTAAATTATGAGCCTAGTTGGTTTAGCCATGGAAAAAGACAGCATCCGTCCCGCTAGCCATGATTGGCTGAGATAATGGATTGTCTGGACATGCCGAGAGATGAGTTTGGATTGGTCTGCCATGTAGCATGCTTCTGTCTATTTGAGCTTGTCACTATGTCTAGGTAATCCTTTCTAATGCGGCTTAAAAAAAAAATCACTTGGCAGAACTGCTTAAGTGTTGCTTTACACTTTCTGGAGGACCGAGTTTTGAAATCAGTGGAAGGCCTGGTGGAATTAGAGTATGATAGCTAAGGAGATGGAGAAAACACCTGTCTCAGGATTACATCTTCAAACTAAGGGCAACCATGGCATCTGTGAGAGAGGGATATAGCTACATTTTCAAATATTACACTTTTCTAATTCTGTCAGAGAGTCGTTTTCATTTGAAGTAAAAGTGTACTGTTAGCTAGCGAGCTAACATTAGCTGTCTGGCTGGCTTGATCGCTAGCTAATATTACGTGTATGATCTGTGTAGTAATATTATTCGTATCTCAGAGCCATTTGCTTTGCTAGTTATAGCCTAATGTTAGCTAGCTAGCTAACATTGAACCTGGTTGGTTAGCTACCTGCAGAGTCATGCAGGGTAGTAACATTATGAGTTGGGATTATGGTTCGTGGTTTAGCTTGCTACATGTCTTAACAAGACTCCACTATGCAAGTAACCATTTCAATAGAATGTTTATGTCACTGCGACAACTGTTGATAGACGTAGCAGGTAAATTTGCTCAGAATAACTGACAAATTTACAAATTCTCAACACCTGTTGAATATGCCCGGTGTCAGTAAACATGGGCAAAAAATTGTTGCCAGCAGCACAGTCACCAACGCTCTGGATAACATAGAAACAGCCTAACGAGCTCTGCATGGGTGTGTAAAATGATCAGAGTGAGCTGTTCTCTCATTTGTGTCTGGAAGGAGCTAGCAATGTTAGTCAATGTTAGCCAATGTTAGTCAGTTAACTTGGGTGCTTGACTGGTGTTGTTAGGACAGAACGTTCAGATCAACCCTACTCCTCAGTCTCCCACGCAAATCCTTAAAGACATATGTGGGGCTAAACCTTAAGAGAGGGTATGAACGATACTGAATGGGTGTAGACAAAGAGGAGGTCTCCAGTAGGTGTACCAAAATATTCAAAGGCCATTTTCTCAAAAGTGAGGTTACAAGTTTATCAACTTTCAAAGCTGAATTACTTTTCTATTGTTCCTCAACTGTAGTGTATGATATACAATTTCTAGCTAGGAGTTTCTACTTTTATCCAATGTAAAAAAACACAATTTCAAATGTTCCTAAATAAGACCGAATCGAGCCGGTCTGTCAATTATAAACTCACCCCGGCCATGACAGTATACTTAACATTGACAGAGGAGTAAAAGTGATTCAGTGGACCCAGATTAAGAATAGTCCTGGACTAAAAAGCATGCTCAGTGGAAAATCCTAATTTAAAAGGTCTTCTTTCCCAGGAGTAGGCTTAATCTGAATCCATGATATAGAGCTGCCAAACCTCTGCCTGCCCCCCCTCTAATGACCTTGTATTTCAGACAAACAGGACCTGCAGGGTAGTTTAATCATAGTCCATCAGTACTCATTACAGTCACTCCTCACTTTAACAAAGACCTTTCTCAATCTTCTTCCATCTCTAATTATCTGTGACTGATATGGTAACAGAGAGCTAGGGGGAAGGATAGTAGGTGAGTCTGAAAAAGAGATCAAATGAGCAAGAAAGAGTGAGCAAGATAAATATGTAAGGAAGGAGGAGTGGGACAGGAAAGGGAAAAGTAAATTGTCTCTACAAATGTTACAGTATAGTAGCCTATTATCTCAATTATCCAGGTAATGACTGTGGCTGTACAGTCTGAGCTGGGACCAAGTGGCCAGTAAACAGTTACAATTAAGGTCTGGATGGCAGCTGTGAGGAAACTGACAGTTCCTTACTCTGTGCTCATCGCACAATGATGTGTTTTGGAACACCTCGGCATGTATTTAGGAATCAATTATAAGGTCATGATGTAGAAGCCATGAACAAAACACAGCTATAGGTTCAGAGAACAATTCATTAAAATATCATAGGTTACAAAAACGTGAACCAAATAGTCTAGTACGTCAATCATCTGCATGAGCTCAAGAAATGCCACTCCCAAGAATAGCCATATAGCAAGCTATATAATACAGCCACTACCAGATGAAGCTCTGTCAGACACTGTCCTGCCACAACAAAAGCTAGACGATGGGCACACTGATGATTTTTAAAAATGTTTAAAGTGACCTACTTAGTAGCACACTCACAAAAGCAGCCATTTGATGTGTTATACAACTGCTGACCCCGTGGCTACATGACACAATGTACACGTGATCTAAGCCGAAGTAATTCCTTAATACAGCAGGGAAAAGACAGATATATCAAAGATGGCTGGGTAAATTGTCTTAGCTACACTATTTACTTACATATCATAGCTTTATTTTCAATCCATTTCTTATGGAATTACATAAGACACCAAATGTATTGCAGAGTACAGGTAAATGGAAGTGATCACATAATATTATTTCAACCCACAAACGTATGTAGTGTTGGCAGGCTACTAGAAGAAACACGACCTATCGTACAGCTATTAAAGGTAACATACAGTGCCTTCAGAAAGTATCCATACTCCTTGACTTAATTGCACATTTTGTTGTATTACAGCCTGATGTATTAAATATATTTTTTTTCTACACACAATTCCAATAATGAAAGTGCTAACATTTATTGAAAATGTAATACAGAAATCAAATTTACCTAAGTATCCACACCTTTGGCAGTGATTACAGCTTTGACTTGTCCTGGGTATGTCTACCAGCTTTTCTCCCATTCTTCCTTGGAGATTTTTTCAAGCTCTGTTAAGTTAGATGGGGAGCGGCAGTGAACAGCAATCTTCAAGTCTTTCCACAGATTTTCAATGGGATTCAAGTCCGGGCTTTGGCTGGGCCACTCAAGGATTTTCACATTCTTGTTCTGAAGCCATTCCAGCATTGCTTTGGGTGTATGCTTGGGATCATTGTCCTGTTGGAACATTAATCTTTGCCCCCAGTCTAAGGTCATTTGCACTCTGAAGCACCACCATGCTTCATGGTAGGGATGGTGTTACATGTGATGAGCTGTGCTTGGTTTTCTCCAGATAGTGCTTTGGCCAAAGAGTTTGATTTTTGTCTCAGCCCACAGAATCTTTTGCCTTACGTGCTCAGAATCTTTCACATGCCTATTTGTAAACATCAGGCAGACAGGCTGTCATGTGCCTTTTTCTCAGGAGTGGCTTCCATCTGGCTTTCATCTCCAATAAAGTCCTGATTGGTGCTATCGAGACAATTGTCCTTCTGAGAGTTCTACCATCTCAGCCAAGGAACGTTGTAGTTCTGTCAGAGTGGTCATTGTGTTCTTGGTCACCTCCCTGACCGTCATTCATGGCCAGTAGCTAAGTTTGGCCAGACTAAATTTCGCAACTGCACATGGAGACACAGATCATACTTTTTGGAGAAATGTCCTCTCGTCTGATGAACCAAAAACTGAACTGTTTGGCCATAATGACCATCGTTATGTTTGGAGGAAAGGGGGAAGCACGGGGGTGGCAGCATCATGTTGTGGGGGTGCTTTGCTGCAGGAGGGACTGGTGCACTTCACAAAATAGATGGCTTCATGAGATAGAGAATTATGTGGATATATTGAAGCAACATCAAGACATCAGTCAGGAAGTTAAAGCTTGTTCATAAATGGGTCTTCCAAATGGACAATGACCCCAAGCATACTTCCAAAGTTGTGGAAAAATGGCTTAAGGACAACAAAGTCAAGGTATTGGAGTAGCCATCACAAAGCCCTGACCTCAACCCTATAGAAAATGTGTGGGCAGAACTGAAAAAGTGTGTGCGAGCAAGGAGGCCTACAATCCTGACTCAGTTACACCAGCTCTGTCAGGAGGAATGGGCCAAAATGCACCCAATCTACTGTGGGAAGCTTGTGGAAGGCTACCCGACACATTTGACCCAAGTTAAACAATTTAAAGGCAATCCTACCAAATACTAATTGAGTGTGTATGTAAACTTCTGACCCACTGGGAATGTGATGAGAGAAATAAAAGCTGTGTACACACACACACACACAGTGGGGCAAAAAAGTATTTAGTCAGCCACGAATTGTGCAAGTTCTCCCACTTAAAAAGATGAGGCCTGTAATTCTCATTTTGTCTGTCATAGTTGAAGTGTACCTATGATGAACTTGCACAATTGGTGGCTGACTAAATACTTTTTTGCCCCACTGTATGTATGTATGTATGTATGTATGTATGTATGTATGTATGTATGTATGTATGTATGTATGTGTATATATACATATACACAATATATTTACATAATATATATAAATACACATATACATACATTTACGTATTTTAGGCGTATATTTATTTTGTTTTCAACTAGTTGAAGTGTTTTCTATTTACTTTTTAAATATTTTTTTATATTCATATTTTATATAACATGCTTAATTGAAAATTTGCACAAAGGTCCTAAATAAAAGGATAAATAATCAAATATGAGTAAGCACCTTTTATTTGTTGAGTGTAATTCAACATGTAATAAGAAATAGGCCTTTACATGTAATCATGTTATATAAACTATTTATTCATTGAATTTACAGAAAATGTGCTATAACAGGATATTACATTTTGGCCATATCTCCCAGCCCTATTTGGTGAACCAGTAAAGGGGTGTGAATACTTATATTATGCATTTAATTTTCAACAAATTTGCCAACATGTCTAAAAACATGTTTTCACTTTGGTATTGTGTATAGACAGGGGAGAAAAAATATATTTAATCAATTTTGAAACATAAAAGGTGCATTAAAAAGGTGAACTCAGAAGATATGCTTCCAAACATAAAAGGTGTAGGTGCTTTAACAGTGTGTAGGATACCAATAAACCTCTGCCTACTACTGAATTTCTACAGAAAAATATATAGCAGTTGGTTATTACAATGTCCACATATGTTGAAAAGGGGCCGCTTGGGGGGTATTTTATCATTTAAATCATCGTGGAGTATACCCAGTTCCTAAATGAGGGCTTTATTTGGGCTGTGTAAAGCTGCAAAACAAGGAAATTAAGATGACAAATGCTTACCGAGTGACTTGGAAGAATCCAACAACCCAGGAGACCAGAAACAAATATTTAGATGACGGTTAGGGTTCAGATAAAAGGCTTTGGAAGCTCTTTAGATTAGATGGGCATGACACGGCAGGCTGGCAGCTAGGGAAAAGTACACTGGTGGAAGGGTACTGGGAGAATAAGTATTGTAACCTACTGTTTGGCTGTCAGGAAAGTCCATCTTGATCAACTTGTGGGCACACTCCTCAAAATCCAAACTGTTGAAAGAAGAGAAACATTAATTCGTAATTCGTCATCACGTTATAATAATTATCCTATGAGTGCATAACTTTGCATTACCAACTGTCAAACAGCTTTATCAAGTCATATGGACGAGGACATAGTGTCTGGGCACGAGGCAAGATAACAACTTGCTCTGTGATGAAATGTTACAAAATGATCACCCAAAAAAATAAGTCTATATGTCCTCATGTATATTTTAGAAGAACGTTCAGTACCCATTTAGTGGAGTTTATATATCCATAAACTAACATGGGGCAGATTACTTATTTGAGTGTGATCACTTTGGAAAATTCCACCCAACAGCTCCATTTAGGAAGCAGGCAGGACTGCATCCTGCAGACATGGTATAAAACTGTGGTGAACACCATGGACTTCTCATTTCATTCAGACATGGTGTAAAACTGTGGTGGCACCATGGACTTCTCATTTCATTCAGACATGGTGTAAAACTGTTGTGGACACCACGTACTTCTCATTTAATTCATTAATTTAATTCAGACATTTCTCTTCTATAGCCGCCGAAACTGCTGACACAGACCGACACAGTGCTAAGCCAACGGTGTTGATCCACAACGTCTGGACCAGAATTCACACAACACTAAAAACTGTCCTGACCGTGTCGCTCAAATGGTATAGCATGGCACTTGCAAAGCCAGGGTGGTGGGTTCGATTCCCACGGGGGGACCAGAACGAATGAAAATGTATGCAGTCACTGGATAAGTGTCCAGCTTCTCAAACTATAGACTTTTGTTTTTACTTGTTCGACCGAGAGTAGTCTTTCTTTGACCAATCGATTGGTTGAAATTGTAAAATGTGCATTTTTCCATATATAGACACACCCTATGTGTTTGAATAAAATTAACTACATGTACTGAGCTTGTCTGATGCTGATTAAATCATTAAAACAAACTGACTCAAGAGTGAGCCAGAGATCGAGATGGTCTCACCAAAATAAAAAAAACTTTAGGATCCTCCTCCTCCTGCTGGCCTTTGCAGATTCTGCAGTTATGCTTCTGAAGTTGCGGGTAATTGGCAATTTATCTTACCATTTCCTATGATTTGCGGCCCACTTTTGATTTTCATATGCACGTTTTCATGTAACAGTTTTATTTAATTTACAACAGTTTTCTCAAAATCAAAGTCTGTGATTAATATACATTCTATCTAAATTAAAATTATACAAATCTAAAAGGTAGCTTATTGCCAACCATGTTAAAATAGACTACACAAACAAATAAGCTTACAATTGGCTCATTCATCCCCCCTTCTGTCCCTTGTAACTAGTCCCCAGGCCATTGCTGTAAATGAGAATGTGTTCTCAGTCAACTTATCTTATAAAATATAACAGTTAAATAAAAATAAATAAAAACACCGCAGCTTGCAGGTAGAAATGATCCTGATAAAAATAAATATCCTATAAATCAGACTGGCTAGGCATGGCCAACAACCAACTTCAGAATATTTTATCAACTATCAACTGGGTCAGCCCAAAACTAGTGCTAACAAACTTGCAACACCAGCTGCATTAAGTACTGCGGTGCATCTCTTCCTCATGGACTGCACCAGATTTGCTGTGAGATGTTACCCCAATCTTCCACCAAGGCACCTGCAAGTTCCCAGACATCTCTGGGGGGAATGGCCCTAGCCCTTACCCTCCGATCCAACAGGTGCCAGACGTGCTCAATGGGATTGAGATTCGGGCTCTTCGCTGGCCATGGCAGAACACTGACATTCCTGTCTTGCAGGAAATCACGCACAGAACGAGCAGTATGGCTGGTGGCATTGTCATGCTGGAGGGTCATGTCAGGATGAGCCTGCAGAAAGGGTACCACATGAGGGAGGATGTCTTCCCTGTAACGCACAGCGTTGAGATTGCCTGCAATGACAACAAGCTCAGTCCGATGATGCTGTCCCAGACCATGACGGACCCTCCACCTCCAAATCGATCCCGCTCCAGTGTACAGCCCTCGGTGTAACACTCATTCCTTCGACAATAAAAGCGAATCGACCATCACCCCTGGTTAGACAAAACCGCGACTCGTCAGTGAGGAGCACTTTTTGACAGTCCTGTCTGGTCCAGCGACGGTGGGTTTGTGCCCATAGGTGATGTTGTTGCCGGTGATGTCTAGTGAGGACCTGCCTTACAACAGGCCTACAAGCCCCCAGTCCAGCCTCTCTCAGCCTATTGCGGACAGACTGTGCACTGATGGAGGGATTGTGCGTTCCTAGTGTAACTCGGGCAGTGGGCAGAACTGAAAAAGCGTGTGCGAGCAAGGAGGCCTACAAACCTGACTCAGTTACACCAGCTCTGTTAGAAGGAATGGACTAAAATACACCCAACTTATTGTGGGAAGCTTGTGGAAGGCTACCCAAAACATTTGACCCAAGTTAAACATTTTTTAAGAAATGCTACCAAATACTAATTGAGTGTATGTAAACTTCTGACCCACTGGGAATGTGATGAAAGAAATAAAAGCTGAAATAAATAACTCTACTATTATTCTGACATTCACATTCTTAAATAAAGTGGTGATCTTAACTGACCTAAGACAGGGAGTTTTTACTAGGATTAAATGTCAGGAATTGTGAAAAACTGAGTTTAAATGCATTTGGCTAAGGTGTATGTAACCTTCAACTGTAGCACGAGTTGACACACCTACTCATTCAAGGGTTTTTATTGTTACATTTTAGAATGATCGTGACGGCATCACAACTATAAAATAACACATATGGAATCATATAGTGACCAAAAAAGGGTTAAACAAATCAAAATAGATTTTAGATTCTTCAAAGTAGCCACCCTTTGCCTTGATGACAACTTTGCACACTCTTCGCATTATCTCAACCAGCTTCATGACGTAGTCACCTAGAATGCATTTCAATTAACTTCTTTGGGGTAGGGGGCAGTATTGGGTAGCTTGAATGAAAAACGTGCCCAAATTAAACTGCCCGCTACTCAGCCGTAAAAGCTAGATTTGGATAGAAAACCCTCTGAAGTTTCCGAAACTAAACATATTGTCTGAGTATAACAGAACTGATGTTGCAGGCGAAAGCCTGAGAAAAATCCAAACAGGAAGGGACTCTTATTTAGAAGGCTCTGCGTTCCTATGCGTCCCTATTGAGCAGTGAATGGGCTATCAACCAGATTACTTTTTCTATGGCTTCCCTAATGTGTCTAGTGTCATAATACATAGTTTCAGGCTTTTATTTTTAAAAAATTGCCTGAACGTCAACATTGCGTCAGTGGTCAGCTGAAGTCTCTTAGAGTGTTTGGTGCGTAAAGGACAAATGCGGCCATTGTTTCTCTCTATCCTACTAAGAAGCCACCAGTCCTGGTTGATATATTATCGAATAGATAATTGAAAAACACCTTGAGGATTGATTATAAACAACGTTTGCCATGTTTCTGTCGATATTATGGCGCTAATTCTGAATATTTTTTGCCGTTTTCGTGACTGCAATTTCCGGGCGATTTCTCAGCCAAACGTGAAGAACAAACGGAGCTATTTCGCCTACAAAAATAATATTTTTGGAAAAAAGGAACATTTTCTATCTAACTGGGAGGCTCGTGAGTGAAAACATCCGAAGCGCATCAAAGGTAAACGATTTAATTTGATTGCTTTTCTGATTTCCGTGACCAAGTTACCTGCTGCTAGCTGGACAAAATGCTATGCTAGGCTATCGATAAACTTACACAAATGCTTGTCTAGCTTTGGCTGTAAAGCATATTTTGAAAATCTGAGATGACAGGGTGATTAACAGAAGGCTAAGCTGTGTTTCAATATATTTCATTTGTGATTTTCATGAATAGGAATATTTTCTAGAAATATTTATGTCCGTTGCGTTATGCTAATTAGTGTCAGATGATGACAACGATCAACGGTCTTTGTGAGACGCAGAGTAAGTGAGCGGATGATCTCTGCATGTGTGGTTCCCACCGTGAAGCATGGAGGTGGTGCGATGGTATGGGGGTGCTTTGCTGGTGACACTGTCAGTGATTTATTCAAGGTACATTTAACCAACAGCGATACACCAGCCCATCTGGTTTGCGCTTAGTGGGACAATAATTTGTTTTTCAACAGAACAATGACCCAACACACCTCCAGGCTGTGTAAGGGCTATTTACCAAGGAGGAGAGTGATGGAGTGCTGCATCAGATGACCTGGCCTCCACAATCACCCGACCTCAACCCAATCGAGATGGTTTGGGATGAGTTGGACCGCAGACTGAAGGAAAAGCAGCCAACAAGTTCTCAGCATATGTGGGAACTCTAAGACGGTTGGAAAAGCATTCCAGGTGAAGCTGATTGAGAGAATGCCAAGAGTGTGTAAAGCTGTCATCAATGCGAAGGGTGGCTACTTTGAAGAATCTAAAATATTATTTTAATTTGTTTTACATATTTTTGGTTCCTACATGATTCCATGTGTGTTATTTCATAGTTTTGATGTATTCACTATTATTCTACAATGTAGGAAATAGTAAAAAATAAAGAAAAACCCTGAGTAGGTGTGTTCGAACTTTAGACTGGTACTGTATGTAATGGAGAATTGATAGAATACCAATCAGAGGGCAACAATTCACACAATGAAGTTATGAAACAATGAATGCGCACAAAAAGGCGGGAGCGCGCATTCTGGAGACGTGCCTTGTGCATCTTAGCCACAATCCCAATATTCTTGGACAGTGGCAACTCTGTGGCCTCCTCAATGGATTATTCCACTGGGACAGGCCCAAATGACCGGTGTCTCGAGTGCCATGATAAAAAAGTATATATTTTGCACTGCTCGGCTAAAAAAAATCTTGGTCAACCAACAGCCTATCGAACATCCAACCCCACTACAGACCCAAACCCAGCTCATCCAAGCCCAGTTGTAAGGGGCTGGCCTTGCTACACATTCACCATTGTTGCTTGAACCGTGCTGTAAAGGCCTATGTGAAAGGAAAATAACCAAGCCGGCCCAGTTCGATTCAGGTCAGCACAATAATGTGAAAAGGCTAAGGAGGAGGACCACAGCCTTTCAGATTGAGTACGGTCTGGGTGTTTTCTGTCTCCTCTCTGGGGTCCTGCTAATCTTTTAATTACAGACTATCACACTAAAACAGACAGGCCGGTCAATGGAAAGCGACTTGAGTAGAATAGAAAATAATGGGAAATGTGACACAAACAATTAGGCTAAGTTAAACAACTAACCTTCAATAGAAGGACTGACCGATACGCCAAATGTCTACGTCAACATGCTATGCAAACATGTAATACAAATAGGCCTACACTGTGTACATACATAAGATACATACAAATACTCTGCCTATGTCTATTGGTGGCCTGAAGACATTCTTTCAGAAACAAGATTCAAAATAGACTGCACACACGCATAACCGCTTATCTAAAAGGGTTTAAAAGAGAAGAGCTTTCAGCATCATTAACATCTGACAGGTCCCTGAATGGCCCCGAGGCAGACTATCTGATAGACAAGTGAATGGCTCTGTAGTACCTTCCTTCCACCTACCTACCTCATCTGACAGTAAGTGAATGGTTATCTGCTCTGTGCTCTCCTTCCTACACCAGCTGGAAAAAGACTCTCTCAGCTCTAGAGAAGGAGAATGTAGGCAGAAAAGTCCACAATGGCTGCTGTTCTCGTTGAACTCTATGACCAGGGTTCATTAATTAGGCAGCAAATGGAAGCAACTCTGAAGGACTACCTGGACCAATGGTGTTACGATCAGGGACGCAAACTTGTGAGGGCCCAAAAAGGTGAACCTATTTGTTTGCACTGAAACATGCAAAAAACAAATCCCTGCTAGGGGGAAATGCAGGTTAACTAATTAAACAAAGAAAATTATCTATATGGTCAGTCTCGGTGTGTAAAATAAAAAGTGGTTAATGTGAACCTAACTCACAGCTAAAAAATGTAAAGAAAGCAATCCAATGTTATTTGTTGCCAAGACTTTACTGCAAATGACACTCTTGAGAAAAAACAATACAGTAATATTGCAGTTAGCCATGACAGCCTTTATAATAGAGTGCTTGTAACCACACACACACATCTAAATATTGCACTTGGGAAAAACACATTTAAAAAGAAGAAATAGAATGAAACAAACAGGCATTCTATTTTCGCTCTATTATAGTGGCCACTGTAGTAGACATCGATCAAGTGCACATGGTTACATGTGTGCAAAAATAACGTTGACTGAGTAAAAAATGTTATAATCCCCCCCCCTCACTCACACACAAGTGTTACTGTTAAATTCAACACAACAAAAGCAATATCTTTGGGCTACACTGCACATTGCTACATTGTAGACATCTGTTTTACAATGTGCCAGCAGGACATGATTCCATCTGTTGGCATAACTGATCTCTTTCAGGCAGAGTACACCTAGCATACTCATTTTCATCCACTGTATTTAAAAAGTGAAAAAGAGGGAAAGTGTGTGGTGTTCCTTTCACCTCTATAGTGGCATCCAGCTTAAACAGGGCCCAGCTCCAGCTAGAGTACACCTGATCCCTGAATCTACTTGTTTAACAAGCAATGCCTCATTTACACCTAATTCTCTCATTCTGGAAATTAACCACATTCTGTAGAGGGAAACATTAGTTAACAGATAGTTGTTAGTTCGTTAGCTAGTGAACATTTCACAGATAGCCAGGGTCCAGTAAGCAACTAACTAACACGTTAAAACTTGAGGAACGGCAAGGAGTCTTATACCAGTTAATACCATAGCGAATTGGTTTGGTTACGAATGTTAGCTCATCTGATGTTGTAACGTTAGTAGCTGTGTGACATTATTAGTCAGCTAATTCTCATAAACTCAATAATGTAATCAGATAAGTTGGCTAATGTTGCTCAACATTTCTCCGGCTAGCTAACGGAGAATTCCATCCAGCTAGCAAGATTCTTAACCTCTTGAAGCAAGAGGGCAGTATTTTGATGTTTGGATAAAAAACGTTCCCAAAGTAAACCGCCTATTTCTCAGGCTCAGAAGCTAGAATATGCATATAATTGGCAGATTAGGATAGAAAACACTCTAAAGTTTCCAAAACTGTCAAAATATTGTCTGTGGGTATAACAGAACTGATATTGCAGGCAGAAACCTGAGGAAAATCCAACCAGGAAGTGCTGTTTTTCTGAAACTACTCTGTTCCATTGCAAGCCTATCCTCCATTTAAAGGGATATCAACCATATTCCTTTCCCTATGGCTTCCACAGGGTGTGAACAGTCTTTAGACATAGTTTCAGGCTTTTATTCTGAAAAATGCGAGAATGATCACATTGCGTCAGTGGATAGCCAGATGTCCTTAGGTTTGTTCATGCGCGCGCCACTGGAGCGAGACCTTTTCTTTCTCTCTTGTATTGAAAAATTTATTGTAAAAACAACCTGAGGATTGATTATAAAAAACGTTTGACATGTTTCTACGAATTTTACAGATACTATTTGGAATTTTCGTCTGACCGTCGTGACCTGCACGAGCCTGTGGATTACTAAACAAAACGCGCCAGCCAAATGGAGGTTTTTGGATATAAAGAGAATCTTTATGGAACAAAACAAACATTTATTGTGTAACTGGGAGTCTCGTGAGTGCAAACATACAAAGATCAAAGGTAAGCGATTCATTTAATTGCTTTTCTGACTTTCATGACCAATCTACTTTGCTGCTAGCTGTTTGTAATGTTTTATCTGCTGAAAGCGGTCTTCACATAATCGCATGGTTTGCGTTCACCGTAAAGCTTTTTGAAATCTGACACGCCAGGTGGATTAACAACAAGCTAAACTGTGTTTTGGTATATTGCACTTGTGATTTCATGAAAATTAAATATTTTTAGCGCTTTGCAATTCACCGGATGTTGACGAAAATGATCCCGCTAAAGGGATTGGCGCACCAAGAGTTAACAATGCTAATACTTGTTCCACCACACTTTCTCCCTCACCTCAAACTTTCCAAATGCCAGTTGTTTTTCGGTTACAGCTCATGAAGTACCCTTCATCAACTTCTCACCCCCAACTCCGTGGTCAGGCCTCTCACCTAACGTTGCCTCTTCATTATCTTTCAGGGGACGCGCTGCTGTAACTAGTCAATTGTTTGTCTCTTCTCTCGTTCAACATTCAACAGAATATGCTGCGCTGCATTCGGTTGTTATGTGAACGATTGGCTGAACCTTGGATACAGCCAGTATTGCTCCAAACGCGCATCACTCGCTTACTACAGCCAGTAGTGATCCAAAGCCCCCTCCCCTCCGAAATGTTTCTCATCGGATCTACACAAGTCACGCAGGTCACCTATTTTGGATTCAAAACGGCAAATTTCTCCACGAAAGGTGACTAGTTTGCATCCCTGTACGATGTACTCTAATAACCCAGCCATGCACGATGCTACACCGGGGCTAGGGGGGGGATATAGCCCAGTCACAAATCTGCGTATCCCCAGTTAAGCATTTTAAACAAAGAAATATGTACAAGTTAATAACCAGCCATTCTGTTCCCAATCTGATCCCTGGCGCGTGAACCCTATGACGTGTGGGGGAAAAGACGTCTTTCACCCGAGACGTTTTTGTCATTGCCTTGTGGTCACTTGTGCTTATAGCTATTTTGTTGAATATTCTTTGGCCAAATTCAATTAAAAACTACATATAAATATAATGTGCTGTGTGCCATATCTGCTTTTATTTTTTTTAAACGAGAACTTCCATATAACTCTGAAGTCATGAAAATCGACAATTTTCTTAGCACCACCCACGTATTGGTCAAGCTTGCCCTTATCCCCGGGAGACAAAAACATATTGGTGCCGTGCCTGAACCCAGCACAACAAGAGTGATAAACCTCACAAAAGGATGATGAAACTAAAGCATGGTGCATACTGATCCTAGACTTCACCTCAGCTGCTGTGCATTAATGAATACTTCACCACCTGCTGCAGCCCCCCTACGGGCTTACACACACACCAATAGCGTTTGCTGGCCCAGAGTACTTAGCAGCTCTGAACGTAATTTGCAAAAAACCGAGTGCGCACCAATTTTACATGTAGAATTGCATGAAACATGTCTGCAGTCATACGTCTACAGCGGGTGGTCCCTGAAACACAGCGCACTGAACGATCGTCCAAAAACGCAAGATCCACATTCGGTGCGCGAGCCTTAACAGCAATTCTATATCTAGAGTCAATAAAACCTAGATTATGCCCCCCCCCTCACCATTTTTTCACCCATTTAAAACATTTTGGGTCAATGAATGTGTGCAAACCAAACTTTTCATGAAACTAAGGGGGGGGACGTTCTTAAAATACAGCTTTAAATAAACTGTGTCCTTCTACACTCTGTGTCCTTCTACACTCTTCTCTCTTTATCTGCAGTGGACATGGAGGGATTTTCAGCCATTTGGTTAGGGTTTTATTTGAGCCCATAGGAAAAGTCTACTACTGCCCCATTTCTGTTGAATACTTCCCTGGATTTGGGCACGTTCCCATTCTGTTGGCATTATCAGCCCTAGTTTACTTTTCTTGACAGAAAAACAGCATTCAGGCAGCGCGGACACACACACACAGTATAGTACCCACCTTGACTGGATGGCGAGATAGATGGTGCGGCGAAATGCGACCAAGTTGACTTCCGTCTGGTCGAAGATGGTGACTTTCTCTGCTTCTATAAAAGGAAAACAATCAATAGTTGGAGGGGTTGTATTCATTGTTGCACCATCAGGAGTTTGTCATACTATCCGTCTCCAAACAGAGGTCAGTCAGTCTGTCTCACTTACTCTTTACAGAGAGTTATTTAAACTCTTCTTAAATTTTTTGTGATTGTGTATATGTAGAGTTTCCTTGTAAAAGAGACCGTGGTCTCAATGGAGACTCCCTTTGAAAATAAAGGTCAAATAAACAAACTGAAAAAAGACTGCACTCACTGTAGTAGAAGTCACCTTGAATAAGTGTCTGCTACGTGGCATATCATATTTTGTTGAAACTGTGGGGTCACACAAGTCTATAGAGTAGGAGTACTTTATGGATGTAGTGCAGAAGTGTTCTGACAGGTTGTCTAGAAGGGGAGCAGAGCAGTCAGACCACTCCTTCCTTCCTAATGGTCTTGGTATGTGGTGCATTTCCTTTGAAGTCCTGAGCCGCTGGGGATAAGATTTCTGGGACAGATAACCTCTGGGACCAACGAGGACAGCCAAGGCCGAGGCCACCAACACTGTCCCCAAGTGCTCCCCCTCTCACTTAGAACACAGAAAACCTACTGCAACATCAGTGAAAAGTTACATGTAGCCTAATCTATACCTTTTCAGGTGTGTTCAGGTGTCTGTCTGTTTACTGTTGTTTGTTTCTTTCTTATTTCAATTCTATGTGACTTGTAAGCTGTGGAAAGAATTGGCTCATGAGGGATATGCCTAATAAACATAATCAATGGCATCAATCAATCAGTCACTGTCACATGGACCCTAGTACATGCATATATACCATCTCCGCCCTCTTCCCCCTCTTTTTCTCCATCATCTTCATCATCGTCACTTCCATCCACGTCTTCTCCAGAGTCACTGCTGCCCTCATCCAGGATTTCTGAGGGGAAAAGACAGGTAAATGGTATACTGTACCGTTAAAACAATAACTTCCTTCCACATTAATCTCCCAAAACAACGAACTGAAATTTCTCCCAATATGTTAATTAACATAGTATGTTAACAATGTCATTGTGACAGTATAATGCAATTGAATTGGTTTTGGTAATACAAAATGACTACTCTATGGTAGCTGCAACACTAGCTAGGTAGCAGAATGGCTCCACAACCACTTATCCATTACACAGCATTCATTTCAATGGTATACTGTAATAAGAACGGCCTTATTGCTTCACCGTAAGGCATTTAATTGGCAGTGTGATCCCTCAAACTATCAACTCACCCTTCTTAATTGCTTTGTACTTCTCCTCGTTCTCCAAGAAGTCTGGATCCATCTTAAAGACATCTGCAAGATAGACAGAAGAATTGTTTTTAATAGCAACCATTAGTTCGCAATTAGTACATTTTGGAGCAATTAAAGTTATTGCAAATGAGACGCAATCAGAAGTAATTACCCATAAAAAACAGAAGCACTGTATATTAAGATGCAATTCATTATCGGGCTTAATGTGACAATTGCTTTCCTCCCCTCTTGCCCCCTGAAGGGATGCTTGTATAGATTTTCAATTAGGACAAGTTTGTCTGTGCTGAAGCTACAGAAAATATGGTTATTCTGTTGAATTGTACAAACATAAATAAATAGCGACACAGAGGCATAGTCTTAATGTCAGTATGAAAATGTAACCCTCTATTATGAGACCGAGGGAGAGAGACCGAGAGGGAGCGCAAGAAAGAAAGAGGAACAGAGATGGATATTGAAAGAGCGACCGAGCGAGACAGAGACCGTGTCCAAATATCCATACATGCGTCCTAAACAGTATACCGTTTGAGTATGCGGAAAAAATAGAGTATACTTTAATTGCCCAGATGTCATTTCAGCTATTAGATATTGGGATGCGCAACCAAAATCATTGAATAGCGGAAAAGCACGCAATCACGCATTCTCGGTATGCGAAAATAGAATGTTTAATAATAGTATGTGACATTTCTAAAATCGAGTATTGTTTAAATGCCAGGATGTTATACTCATTTCGGCTTTTCATCTAGTAGAATTCAATGCACAATTTTCAACAATGCAAATGGAAAAGGTGGGCTGCGAGTGACAGGCCCTAGTTCTCTTCAAGTAGCCAACAAAACTAGACTTCTTAATTGGAAAGATGCCCGAAGCCCTGTTCTCTTGGCCTTCATCAGAGCTTTTAAACGGAATACTAAACCACCTTTTGATTTGTGAATGTGTCGGCACAGGGGACTCAGGATGTGCCTGCGTTATTGATGTCATGTTAATCAGGACTTTTCAATTGAACATATCGATTGTTTTAGTATTGTAGTCAAGGCTACCTATGTAATTTATGAATCAAGCCTAAGCAGTCATTCTGATCTCTTTCCCAATGATCAGTGCTTTAATTAATTTAGTTGCTGCCCAGCAGTTCTGAATTTGCAATGCACCCATCCAAGTTTTTCTGTGCAATAGTCTTATGATTTGAACATTTGAACGTTTTGGTGTGTGTACTAGGCTATTTGATTTAATTTATCTATGTTATAGCACTTTGGTTTCACTAATAAATATGTTGAAATGGAACCAAATGATCTTTACCAGTCTTCAGTCCTTTTTAAATAGGATAGATTGTCGAATGTGATAGTCTGCCTATATCTAGCTTTGAGAGAGATTTCAAGAAAGATAGAGACTGACTGTGATTTCTCTCTTCTCAGAGAACATTATTCAACACTGGGACATCTAGAGAGACTGATAAGAGAGGAAACCCCCAGCTAAATCTGTATAATAAGCCCCAACCCTTAGGGACCTAAAGGACAGCAGGTGAATTTTCTTTCTCCCCTGGCAATGAACGATCATGCTGAACACTCAAATTATCACAGTTAAGGCTCAATCTCAGTTGCTTAAAAATATGTTATCTCCTTGTCTCCTCGCATTAATTTGCACTGATTTGAAAAGACATGGTCAATGCTAATCAATAGAGTGGATTTTATCTGGTCAGTAGAGGCAAGGACAGATTTTCAGACAGTGGAGAAAGAGCCAGGATGTTCAAGTGATGCTCCAAAGGTTTTGTATAATTTCAGATAGAAGATTTGAAAGTAGTGCTCACGAGCCAAAATGGGTCCCTGAATTTGTTGTTCTTGTGCAATTTTTATGATACACTACATGACGAAAGTATGTGGACACCTGCTCATCGAACATCTAATTCCAAAAACATAGGCATTAATATGGAGTTGGTCCCCCTTTTGCTGATATAACAGCCTCCACTCTTCTGGGAAGGCTTTCCACTAGATGTTGCAACATTGCTGAGGGGACTTGCTTTCCTTTCAGCGACAAGAGTGAGGACGGGCACTGCACTGATGTTGGGCTATTAGGTCTGGCTCGCAGTCGGTGTTCCAATTCATCCCCAAGGTGTTTGATGGGGTTGAGGTCAGGGCTCTGCGCAAGCCAGTCAAGTTCTTCCACACCAATCTCGAGAAACCATTTCAGTATGGACCTCGCTTTGTGCATGGGGGCATTGTCATGCTGAAACAGGAAAGGGCTTTCCCAAAACTGTTACCACAAAGTTGGAAGCACAGTATTGTCTAGAATGTCATTGTATTCTGTACCACACCTCCGAACCATGAAACAGCCCCAGACAATTATTCCTCCACCAAATTTTACAGTTGGCACTATGCATTTGGGCAGGCAGTGTTCTCCTGGCATCCGCCAAACCACAATCGGTCCGTCAGATTGCACGATGGTGAAGCGTGATTCATCACTGCAGAGCACGCGTTTCCACTGCTCCAGAGCCAATGGTGGTGAGCTATACACCACTCCAGCTGATGCTTGGCATTGCCCATGGTTATCTTAGGCTTGTGTGCAGCTGCTCGGCCATGGAAACCCATTTCATGAAGCTCCCAACGAACAGTTCTTGTGCTGACTCGGTAGGGAGTGTTGCAACCGAGGACAGACAATTTTCATTAGCTAAGTGTTTCAGCACTCAGCAATCCCGTTCTGTGAGCTTGTGTGGCCTACCACTTCGCAGCTGAGCCGTTGTTGCTCGTAGACATTTCCACTTCACAATATCAGAGCAGGGGCAGCTTTAGCAGTGCAGAAATTTGACGAACTGACTTGTAGGAAAGGTGGCATCTTATGACTGTGCCACGTTGAAAGTCACTGAGCTCTTCAGTAAGGCCATTCTACTGCCGATGTTTGTCTATGGAGATTGCATAGCTGTGTGCTTGATTTTATTCACCTGTCAGCAACGGGTGTGGCTGAAATAGCTGAATACACCAATTTGAAGAGGTGTCCACATACACTATATATAAAAAAAATCAAATTCGTACAATATGCCATGAATTTGTAAGTGATCCCGGACTGCATCTTTAACCGATTAGGCCTGCTAGCTAGGGGGTATTCAGTATATCTTCTTGGATGTAGTCTTCTTGGGGTGACATGTGTGAACTGATTCTATATTTTATTGTATATATTAATCTATAGTATCTTACTTCATATATCTTCTTGGTTGTAGTCCTCTAGGGGTAACATGTGTGAACTGATTCTATTGTATATATTATTCTATAGTATCTTACTCAGTATATCTTCTTGGTTGTAGTCATCCTCTAGGGGCAGCATGTGTGTGAACTGATCGTCCTCCTCCACCAGGTCCAGCCCCTCGGGAACGATAGGGTGGTCCTTAAACCCGTCCTTCCTAATGGCGAACATCACCTCGATCATGTACTGCACACGCTTGTCTATCTCCGACTCATGAAGGATGTTACGCAGCCGCTCGAAGATGGCTGACAACAGACAGAGACAATATTTGAATCATAGAATTATATTTCTGTGGTTTGAATTTAATACCAATAAAAACGCAACATAAGAGCACCAAAAACAAGATCACTAGAGAAATGAATAAAGAAATCACTAGATTTTTCTGAATGAGCAGTGAGACTGCTAAAAGGATTCTGTAGCTGTGATTGAACTGATGCTTCAATCACCCAAGCCTGTTCAAACTAAGAGCGAAGCGGAAGTGTTGTGTATTCCTATGTACCATTGATGCCTCTAGGGGAGACTTCAGTGAGTTTGAGGCCGCACTCCTTGAGGAAGCTGATGGACACCTCCACGCTGTCATCTGTAGGTCTCTCCAGGAGCAGAGTCAACATCTCCAGACACAGCACCTCATGGGCCTGGGTGGGGAACAAGGGAAATAGGGTTACAACACTAAGTGCCTGTGCGCGTGTGTGTGATCTAGCATAGAAAAGAGGACTTACCACATTCTGATTGACCAGGTGGGCAACGAACTTTGATGCCGTGAGACATTGTGCCTGAAAAACAAGGATACATTTGGAGTTCAGTTGGTAGAGCATGGTGCTTGTAAGGCCAGTGTAGTGGGGTTGATTCCCCAGACTACTCATACATCAAACATATGCACACATCACAAAGTACCTTTGGACAAAAGCTAAATGGCAAATATTATAATTATTATACATTTAAACTACAAAGAGTGACTTAGATACATTACAACTCCTTATTCTCCACAATATGTATCAACATTTAAGTTGTTTTAGTTCAAACATCTAGTGCATAACCAGCTAGTCACCTTGTCGTTCCTGCGGTAGCCCTTGCGGAAGTTAAGGATGAGTCTCTTGAGGATGAGCTCTCCTATCTGAGGAAACTTGGAGTTGATGATGGCTACCACAGCAGCATAGACGTGGGTGAAGGTGGCCGAGGCACTCTGGGCCTGCAGGGTGGACCTGGCCAGGAGACCTCTGGAGAGCAGACACACAGACATTAGTGATCGTCACTTTTATGAAGTTAATCTATATCTCAAAGCACAAAGAAACTTGAAATGTTTCCAACTGCAAACATCTTGGACAGGTCCCTCTTGTAGAAGACATTTGATCTCAATCAGAATAGCCTACATAAATAAATCCATTAAAAACCTTGGTCCATTACCTGCCCCTGACAATGTTCTCCTGCAGCAGTTCCTGGATGATCATGGCGATGTTGGATACGTTCACCTTGTTTATCAAACCATTGATGGACTTCTTCAGAGCCTCCCAGCTCATACGCTGGTAAGCCAGACTAGAAAGAGGTGGGGATAAGTACGCTTTTTGAAACAATTGGCAAGACCTACTGTATTTTTTGTGTATCTGAACAAACTGGTGTGATGGGTATCCTTTGATTAGAAAAAAGTATTGTAATACATGTTCACTCACAACTCTGCCCTTTTTAAAAATGGTGTTTCTCCACCAAACTGACTTGTTGCGGATAGAAATCAGTGCGTGACGACATACTTCACACAAAATGTACTTTTTCGCTTATGTTTTCACGTACCGAATAAAAATCTAAAGTTCAATGTGTTTCCATCGCATTTTCAACTTAAAATTTATTGGAAAGCAGCATCAAGTTCACCGTTCATCATGACTTATTTAATCTGTAGCCTACTAAACTGAATGGTTTCCCGAGTCGTAGTGGGAGGACCACATACCATATCATCGCGACTCAAAGTTTACTTCGATATGATAGTTATTATATAAATACTCAGTGTGTGTGTGTGTTGTGCATAAGTGTACTCAGTGTGTGGTGTGCGTAAGTGTACTCAGTGTGTGCGTAAGTGTACTCAGTGTGTGCGTGTGTGGTGTGCATAAGTGTACTCAGTGCGTGTGTGGTGTGCGTAAGTGTACTCAGTGCGTGTGGTGTGCGTAAGTGTACTCAGTGCGTGTGTGTGTGGTGTGCATAAGTGTACTCAGTGCGTGCGTGTGTGGTGTGCGTAAGTGTACTCAGTGCGTGCGTGTGTGGTGTGCGTAAGTGTACTCAGTGTGTGCGTGTGTGGTGTGCGTAAGTGTACTCAGTGTGTGTGTGTGTGTGTGGTGTGCGTAAGTGTACTCAGTATGTGCGTGTGTGGTGTGCGTAAGTGTACTCAGTGTGTGCGTAAGTGTACTCAGTGTGTGCATGTGTGGTGTGCGTAAGTGTACTCAGTGCATGTGTGTATGTGGTGTGCGTAAGTGTACTCAGTGCGTGTGGTGTACGTAAGTGTACTCAGTGCGTGTGTGTGGTGTGCGTAAGTGTACTCAGTGCGTGTGTGTGGTGTGCGTAAGTGTACTCAGTGCGTGAGTGTGGTGTGCGTAAGTGTACTCAGTGCGTGCGTGTGTGGTGTGCGTAAGTGTACTCAGTGTGTGCGTAAGTGTACTCAGTGTGTGCGTGTGTGGTGTGCGTAAGTGTACTCAGTGTGTGTGTGGTGTGCGTAAGTGTACTCAGTGAGTGCGTAAGTGTACTCAGTGTGTGCGTACGTGTACTCAGTGTGTGTGTGGTGTGCATAAGTGTACTCAGTGCGTGCGTGTGTGGTGTGCGTAAGTGTACTCAGTGCGTGTGTGTGTGGTGTGCGTAAGTGTACTCAGTGTGTGTGTGGCGTTGCGTGTGTGTAAGTGTATTCAGTGTGTGTCTGTCTCGGCTCTGGGAGGACGGGACAATCCTCCCATCTATCCTTCCAATCCCCTTCATTGCCCTCCTCTGTCCCAGATGATCTTAGTGAACCAATCTCTACTTCATTATCCGTGTCACCTCCTTGGCTGTGTCCCAAACGTCCCCCTATTCTCTTTATGTTGCACTTCTTTTGACTGGGGACTGTAGGGCTCTGATCAAAAGAAGTGCACAACATAGGGAGCCATTTGGGACGCAACGCCTCGTCTCGGGGCGTTCGGCCTCGTCTCGGGGCGCTCGGCCTCAAGGGGCCAAGATGCTTTTCCAGGAGATGAGATTAGAGGTAGGTGACTGTGTGAAAACACCTTGAGTGACTCTGTCCGAAATAGAATCCTTTTCCTTATATAGTCCCCTGCAGGGATTCCCTATATAGCAATAGGTAGGGAGTCATTTCAGACGCAGGGAGATATCCACACCTCTCCCAGAGTCAGCTGCTAATTTTAGAGCCTGGCTCTGACACCTAGCTCCCGCGAGACCAAAAATAAACATCTATTGTGTCGTCATCCATTGATTTACTTGACAGCTCAGAACAAACGATATGGCATTTGAGCCTGGTAGCATTTCATCATTTTATTGAAATAGTCATATTTCATTCTTTCAAATAAATATGGCCAAGTTTCACTCTTGTTTCAAGTTCTTGTGTCAACTACACCATCCCATCATGAAGTAGGCTATAAAGTATTTCCAGTCTAGCAGACATCAGCTGAACTCACCTGCTCTTGTCAGTGATCTGAGCCTGCATCATACGTAGCTTGGCCGGGGGGATGTAGGCTCCACCAGTTCGGGTCAGGATAGGGTCCAGTTCATCCTTCTTCTTCTTCACTGGTGGTTCCTCTGCAGCAGGGTCCTTCTGGGCTGGGGAGGGCGATCGGCCTCTCCTCCTGAACTCAGCCTCTCTGTCCCGACTCGACCGGCGCTCATAGCGGTCGTAATATCTGTCTCGATCATCGTCCCTTGACCCGTAGGTGATGCAAAGGCATCTCAATATATATCAATACTGCAGTGATCTTTTTAAGAACGACGCTAGGGCAAGTCTGAATGTGGTCTACTCTAAATTAGTTATAAACACAATATAGATGAATCACATTTGATTTAGAAAGCCTTTTTTACATGAACAGTTGTCATAAAGTGATTTACAGTAACCCGGTCTAGACCCCAAAGAACAAGCAGAAGTGGCAAGGAAATGCTATCCCAGAAGAAAGAAACCTCAAGTGGAACCAGACTGTGCCATGTTGTTTCCATACCTGCTGTAACCTCCTCTACCATAGCGCCGATCCCTCTCCTGACTTCTGGAACGGGACCTGGAGCGGGACCTACGGCGATCATCATCCCTGGATGGACCAATGAGAAACAAAATTAGGGTTGCAAAATTCCTGATTTGTTTCCCAGTTTGAGGATTACCAGAATCAGGAGGGAATAAGCAGGGGGTGAATCTTCCAACTGGGATTTTTGAAAAATCTATGGAACTTTTGAATTGGGAAAGTTGAACATTTGGAAGGCCTGAAGAGTGAAGGATGACATAGCTTTTATCTGCAGCTCTATGGAGTTAGTCACTCACCTGTCATCTGGGGTGGGGCTCCTGCCTTTGTTTACACTCGGGTCATCTGGACCATGCTGGAACATAAAACACAACATGTCAGAATCCCCTATCTGGTCAGTGTCTGCCAACACATTCCAACACTGCATACTTTGGTATTTGTATAACCCTAACAGTGCAAATATCAGCTAAGAGGGCCGGCTTCTCAGACACAAATTAAGCCTAGTATTGGACTAGTCACTCACCACGATCTGTGCCACACTGCTCTTCATCCTGCGGGCCACTCCCTCATCACTGTCTTCATCGCTGCTCTCATTGCCAGAGCCACTAGACTCCCCCTCCTGGCTGACACTGGCATTGGAAGGGACCCTACTGCCCCTGGTGGCTTTGGAGCTGGCTACTCCGGGACTGCCTAGAACGGGGGCCTCCGATCCAGGGCTGGCCGCTCTGTGGCCTTCGTCTCTGGGACCGGCTGCAGGACTATCTGCCCCCTCTGGTGCTTCTACTGAAGACAAAACACAGTTAGGTTAAAACGTGTATTTTCAGTTCCACATGACATTGTATGATTATGAGTCTAAGTCTATTTGTCTGAAATTAAATTGGTATTCCTTGGAGACAAACTCATAGGTCTTAGCTTCATCACGCTTGCCTATTGTTGAAAATAGTGAACGTGCTGTTAATGAAAGTGGGTTATGGACATGTGTCTTGAGTCTTAAAATATAGACCATCTACATTCAGACCACAAGCAATCAGCAAGAATGAAATGGTGCGAATGTGAACTTTAAAAATGTCAATTGACATTCAGTTAATGCTCTATATGAGGGACCTGACTGTGCTGAAGGCTTAAGAGCAGGAATAATTGATGAAGTGCACTGTAGCAGCCTGCTGAGATGGATGCCTTATTGGACCAGTGACTCGTCCTCAGTTCACATATTTCTGACTGTAAGCAGATTGCTGAGTAGACCGTGGCAATATTAACTTATTATGCAGCTGTTACAGTTAACCTGTTCAAGAAACAATAGTGCAGAAATTAAATAGTAATACAATTAAATAATTTAAATGTCAATACTGCGAACATTACTTCAAGTTCTGTCTAATGCGTATAGTAGGGGTGGAAATGCACTTTGGTGATGAAATTTCACATTTTACCAAGACAAATATGATTACTCTTGTTCTGAATTGTTCAGTGGGTCTTTCTCTAATATATCATTAACATTGATTATATCCAAAAAGTCAGATTTCTTAACATAATACATCCGATAATAAGTCCCAAGCTCGGTTGACATAGCGGCGCAGGTTACTCGTAACAAGTTAAGGATTTTACATTGTGTGATCGTCGTCATCAAAGTTGTTTGGTCTCAAAAAGCAAAATAAGCATGACAAGATCTGATCAAATAAAAAGCTTGGCATTAGTTTGTGCTCCGTTGACATTTCACAGACATACACTTGTTTTTATGAGAGATCTAAAAGAACAGAAATGTTGTATTAATATGAGAAGCCTATACAAAAAATATGAATATACTACGTCTCAAAATCAATATCCATCTTTATTTTTTATTTATTCAACTAGGCAAGTCCATTAAGTACAAATTCTTATTTACAATGACGGCCTACCCCGGACTAATTGCGCGCCGCCCTATGGGACTACCAATCACAGCCGGTTGTGATACAGCCTGGAATCGAACCAGGGTCTGTACAGACACATCTAGCACTACGATGCAGTGCCTTAGACCACTGCGCCACTCAGGAGCCCATCTAACCTCTACATATATATATTTTTTTATTTCCTGTGGATTCGAGAAGATGACGAGTTCAACAGGAAAGTGAGCATGTCAAGTAGTCAGTAGCCTTAATTCTTGCACAGAATGCAGCCTAGCTGACAATGTCATTTTCCAGCCTCCATTGATTTAGTCACCCTAATTCTGGCCATCCTACAATGGTAAAAACTCCAATCACTTTTGAACAGATTATGATAGAGACATTAGGTTTGAAACTTTTGATCGAGTATTATCGACATAATTAACATATTATTTTACCCATTGGTCAAAAGATGCCTTTTTATTGGACACACTACCTATAGTGAAACAATTAGCCTACAAAGTAGCTTGAGGGAAACACTGAGAAGCATCCATTAAATCCATACAGTAGCTGCAATCCCAAAGCAGTGAGGTGTGCCTTTCAGGCAACCGCAATCAGTGCTAAAACTGAGTCAAAAGGTCTCTGACAGCAATATTAACTTCTAGATGATAACAGCACCGCCTCACCACCACTCACTGATATGATGCATTGTTGAAAATTGGCTTTCGCAACTTCTGATGTGTAATACCAATTCAAATGTTCTTATGTTGATACTGAGAAATAAACAGTAAACAACATTCACTGACACTTTTTGCAACCAAGACAGTGAGAACATCCGGTCTACATAGTGCAATAACAACAACAGCATCATAATTCCCTCCCTAGACTGCTGTGGGGGCAATGCAACAGCTCTAAGGTTCTGCCCCAAATGGCACTCTCTTCCCTATATAGCGCACCACTTTTGACCAGAGCCTTATGTAACCTGTTCATAAGTAACGCACTACATATGGAATAGGGTGCGATTTGGCACACAGTCTAACTCAAGGCAGCCAGAGTAAGACCCTGGGTGTTACAGGGGATCTACTTAAAGGACTATCAGCAGCAGGCAGCACATTCTGCTCTCTGGCACTTTTCAAATACCCTTGGGTGTATGTCGGGAGGCTTGTGTTGCCCTCTCTGTCTGTCTCCCTTTTTCTCTGCCTCCTATTCCCATTCCCTCACTCTCTATCTCTATCCTCTTGCGCTCTATCCTCTTTCTCTCCGTCTTTCTTCCTCTCTCTCGGAGCGGAGGAAGGATTTGCAACAGCTCAGCAGAAGGGATGATTGAAAGCATTATCTGGACAATAACACAGACTCAGAGAGCTGCTAGGCTGGAACTGTCCATCTGTCAGTGATGAGGATGAGAAACCAGGTAAACAACGGAAGGGAGATAGTGGTAATGGAGGTTATTGGGACAAATCCAAGTTCCAACAAGGCTTGGGGAAAATATATGATTTCTTCTATACATACAGTACCAGTCAAAAGTTTGGACACACCTACTCATTCAAGAGTTTTTCTTTATTTTTACTATTTTCTACATTGTAGAATAACAGTGAAGATATCAAAACTATTAAATAACACATATGGAATCATGTAGTAATAAAAAACTGTTTAACAAATCAAAATATATTTTATATTCTTCAAAGTAGCCACACTTTGCCTTGATGACAGTTTTGCACTCGGCATTCTCTCAACCAGCTTCATGAGGTAGTCACTTGGAATGCATTTCAAATAACAGGTGTGCCTTAAAAGTGTATTTGTGCAATTTCTTTCCTTCTTAATGTTTGAGCCAATCAGTTGTGTTGCGACAAGGTAGGGGTGTTATACAGAAGATATTTGGTAAAATACCAAGTCCATATTACGGCAAGAACAAATCAAATAAGCAAATAGAAATGACAGTCCATACTTACTTTAAGACATGAAGGTCAGTCAATGCATAACATTAAGAACTTTTAAAGTTTCTTCAAGTGTAGTCGCAAAAACAATCAAGCGCTAGGAAACTGTCTCTGATGAGGACCGCCACAGGAAAGGAAGACCCAGAGTTACCTCTGCTGCAGAGGATAAGGCCATAAGAGTTACAAGCCTCAGAAATTGCAGCCCAAATAAATGCTTCACAGAGTTCAAGAAACAGACATCTCAACATCATCTGTTGAGAGCAGACTGCGTGAATCAGGCCTTCATGGTCGAAATGCTGCAAAGAAACCACTACTAAAGGACACAAATAACAAGAAGAGACTTGCTTGGGCCAAGAAACACAAGCATTAGACCAGTAGAAATCTGTCCTTTGGTCTGATGAGTCCAAATATGAGATTTTTGGTACTAACCCACCGTGGCTTTGTGAGACGCAGAGTAGGTTAACGGATGATCTCTGCATGTGTTTTTTACTTTTTTATTTTACCTTTATTTAACTAGGCAAGTCAGTTAAGAACAAATTCTTATTTTCAATGACGACCTAGGAACAGTGGGTTAACTGCCTGTTCAGGAGCAGAACGACAGATTTGTACCTTGTCAGCTCAGGGATTTGAACTTGCAACCTTCCGGTTACTTGTCCAACGCTGTAACCACTAGGCTAACCTGCCGCCCCAACCACGGTGTGGTTCCCACCGTGAAGCATGGAGGTGGAGGTGTGATGGTGCTTTGCTGGTAACACTGTGATTTATTTAGAATTCAAGGCACACTTAACCAGCATGGCTACCACAGCATTCTGCAGCAATACGCCATCCCATGGGGTTTGCGCTTAGTGGGACTATTATTTGCTTTTCAACAGGACAATAAGACCCAACACACCTCCAGGCTGTGTAAGGGCTATTTGACCAAGAAGGAGAGTGATGGAGTGCTGCATCAGATGACCTGGCCTCCACAATCACCCGACCTTAACCCAATTGAGATGGTTTGGGATGAGCTGAACCACAGAGTGAAGGAAAAGCAGCCAACAAGTGCTCAGCTTATGTGGGAACTCCTTCAAGACTGTTGGAAAAGCATTCCAGGTGAAGCTGGTTGAAAGAATACCAAGAGTATTCAAAGCTGTCATCAAGGCAAAGAGTAGCTACTTTGAAGAATATAAAATATATGTTGATTTGTTTAACACTTTTTTTTTTGTTACTACATAATTACATACACTACCGTTCAAAAATTTGGGGTCACTTTGAAATGTCCTTGTTTTTGAAAGAAAAGCCCATTTTTGTCCATTAAAATAACATCACATTGATCAGAAATACAGTGTAGACATTGTTAATGTTGTAAATGACTATTGTAGATGGAAACGGCTGAATTTTTATGGAATATCTACATAGGCGTACAGAGGCCCATTATCAGCAATCATCACTCGTGTTCCAACGGCACGTTGTGTTAGCTAATCCAAGTTTATCATTTTAGAAGGCTAATTGAGCATTAGAAAACCTTTTTTTGCAATTATGTTAGCACAGCTGAAAACTGTTGTTCTGATTAAAGAAGCAATCAAACTGGCCTTCTTTATACTAGTTGAGTATCTGGAGCATCATGATTTGTGGGTTCGATTACAGGCTCAAAATGGTCAGAAACAAAGGACTTTCTTCTGAAACTTGTTCTGAGAATTTAAGGCTATTCCATGATTGAAATTACCAAGAAACTGAAGATCTCATACAACATTGTGTACTACTCCCTTCACAGAACAGCACAAACTGTCCCTAACCAGAATAGAAAGAGGAGTGGGAGGACCCGGTGCACAACTGAGCAAGAGGACAAGTACATTAGAGTGTCTAGTTTGAGAACCAGATGCCTCAAGTCCTCACAAGTGACCCCAAACGTTTTAACAGTTGTGTACATTTTAGAATAAATGTAACTTTCTAAACATCTAGGTCCATTACAGATGTGGATCTAGCAGGGCAAATTATCTTCAGGTAGCAAAGCCTTTTTCTGAGGAAATAGTAATTTCCACTCACCATTGCTCTTCTGCTGTGCCACATTGTTCTCTCTCCCTCCTTCCTCGGACAGGCTCCTGCTGCCACTTCTACTCCTCCGGGGCTGATCCATGCCACTGGTCCTAGGAGGCTGGAGGAGGAACCAAGGACAAATCAAATCAAATGTATTTATATAGCCATTCGTATATCAGCTGATATCTCAAAGTGCTGTACAGAAACCCAGCCTAAAACCCCAAACAGCAAGCAATGCAGGTGTAGAAGCACGGTGGCTAGGAAAAACATAGCTGGTTTAGCCTACTTGGAAGGATGGCTATCTGAACTGAAGCTTGATGTTATGGTGTATGAAAGCAAAGGGCATGGAAACAAATAATGCAAGCTGCTCCGTGAACAACAAACACCTCCTAGGGCAGAGACATTAAATACACAGGAGCAGGCAACAATATGATTACTGAGATCATGTCATAGGCCACTGGGCACTGGCTACCACTGTTGGAAGGAAACTGAAATCACAGGCTGAAGTGGAGAGGTTCTATAAACACATGCACAGGTTATAACAAACCTGAAGGAAGCCAAATTATGCTGCAGTTGTTAGTTATGAGGTCATGGGTGCTGGATACAGTAGGGAGGTTAAGAAAAGGGTAGCTCTAAAAGCCACAACCCGAGGCTACACTTAGCTGCTGTATGCCTTCCTCTGCAGAAATTAAATGCTTCATGAAATTACACGTTTAGTTTATTCTCCAAGATTCCAGGACAAACTTTGATCTAAGGTTAAACATCTTCAGCGAGCTGCTGGGAATCTGACTATGAAGGTTTTACATGGAGACGCCAGTCAGCAGATAGGCTGTATTTACAGCTGCTCTTTAATTATTTGTTAATCTTCTCTTTTTTTTGTATTTTCTTAAAACTGCATTGTTGGTTAAGGGCTTGTAAGTAAGCATTTCACTGTAAAGTCTACACCTGTGTATTCGGCGCATGTGACAAATACAATTTGATTTGAGGTAGACACTGCCATGTTTCTCTGCCAATGTGTACAGAATACACATTTGCGAGCGAACGTTGTCTATCAACACTGATCACGTTTAGCAAGATATTGACTAAATACATACTGTTAGCTAGCCTGTTGCAATCCAGCGTCCCAAATTTCTGTTATCATGTTTGATGTGGCGTAGCTAGCTAACTTGGTCAGCTAACGTTGATATGACGCGACGTTAGCTATCCAAATAGCTGATGCTAGCGATTTTATTTGATCCGACATTCACACATCAAAGTTCGTTTGTCAGTGAAGTTATCTAGCTAGTACCTAGGTACATCGAAACAGCAGTGAACACTTCGTTTCTACTCTATAGCGTCAGCTGCAAAGGCGCTCTCCTCCATGTGAGAAGTGCAGCAAGCTAGCTAGCTAACTTCACTAGCCTGTCTAGCCGGCAGTAGAAAAGGCCCGCTGTAAGTAGCATTTCATTTTTTTTTTACTTAGAACTAACTTAATAACTAATACTGTTGTATTCCTTTATGGGATTTTTTTGTTCGAGTTATTATATATGGGTACAAACTTCTTAGCTACCTCTTCTCTAGAATTAGGGCTTAGCTCCACTGCTACATCGTTGTCGATTGTCTCAGTAGCCATTTTCTCCCTTATCCTCTTCCGCAAGTATTGCTACGGATACCAGTAAGCCCAAAAAGAGCGGACATACACGTAGACGATAAATCACAGAGACTCACTGGTGTGGTGCTATTTGGAAGACAACAAATCAAACAGCAAAGTATTTCGCGGTATGTACATCGTATATTACAATGTAACGCGTGCCCTGCAGGATTAGCTTAGATATGACGATGCTTGAAGATACTAAACGTTATTACTGGATCTTAATTGGAGACATTCTAAACAACCACTATGGTCTCCAAAAGTGTTACTTTTCACATTGGTGAATTTAAGATCACTTGAGTTAGTGGAACAATTATGGTAGCATAATCATAAAATATATAAGTGTTGTTCTAAATGATCAGTTATCTGTTTCTTGTGGACTGCATATTACCTAATATAATTATATTGACATACTCTGAGAGCCACATATTTTCAAAAGTAATTCAAAGAATTGGTTGAAATATAGAAACATGTTTGTTAATGACAAACGTGAAATGTTACACGCACACATACAGCTTCTAGGGTCCCACGGTAATGAGTGGGTATGGCAACTGACTGATTCTGAGTGAATGACAACAGGATCCAAACATATAACAACATCCATGCAAACAGAGGAAAACATTCCATCTGAAAGTTCTAGGGCTCGATTAAATCAGATGAGCTTTGGCCGACACCTGCATAGAGGTTGTTGAGCTGCGTTAAGAGCTGTGAAATCCACAAGCGGCTCCTTGTGCTAACTTATCGCCCTACACTGCCATTGGGTGCAATGAAACCAAGCAACTTTATATATGACAAATCCCATGCAGCCGTGTTATAAATTCAAACACTTGAATGCATGATGTTCTATTGTAGGCAATAGGCCCTACTCCCGATTAGACAGTGGTGTAAAGTACTTAAATAAAAATAGTTGAATGTACAACTTAAGTAGAAAGTAAAATAGTACATTTAGGTATCTGTACTTTATTATTTATATTTTTGACTACTTTTACTTCACTTACCTTCAAATTCCCTTACTTATCAAGATATCAAGAGAACATCCCTACTGGTCATCCTTACTGCCTCTGATCTGGTGGACTGACTGAACACAAATGATTTGTATCTAAATAATGTCTGCGTGTTGTAGTGTGCCCCTTGCTAATCGTAAATTTAAAAAACAAGAAAATTGTGCCATTTGGTTTTCTTATTATAAGCCATTTCAAGTTATTTATACTTTCACTTTTGATAATTAAGTATATTTTTGCAATTAGATTTACAAAATGTAATACACAGTAATACACAATACACTACACTTTACTAAGCCTGTCCTTCCAAAATTCTAGTCATTGAGCTGTAAGCATGAGGCATTGATGATACAACACTGCCATCTACTGGTCAAAGGGAAACGCTGACATTACCTCTGTGCCATAAATCAAGACTAAACGTCCTCAGTCATTTGAAATTTCATAGCTGTCAGGTTCATTCTACATTACTTAGTGGTGACATCATATGTCGCATTTGATCTTATTCAGACTGTGTGTTTAAATTCTGAATCTGATGGCTTCATTACAGTGTATTTAATAATCCACTTCTGTGTCAATATTTACCATGATGATACACAGTGGAGAAAAGGAAAAATCAATGTTCTGTGACTGGGAGTAATAAAGAGACCAGCAGACAATGGATAACATACTAGTATCGATCATAAAAGAGACTCATCTATAGTGTACTACTGTCGATCGAGGTATGCTCAGCAAATTATCTAGCATGTCTCTATCTTTACTTTATTAATCTAAAGCAAATGTGTCAAACTCAATCCATGGAGGGCCGAGTGTCTGCGGGTTCCCGCTCCATCCTTGTACTTGATTGATGAATTAAGGTCACTTATAAGTAAGGAACTGCCTTCACCTTGTTGTCTGGGTCTTAACTGAAAGGAAAAAACGAAAACCCGCAGACACTCGGCCCTTTGTGGAATGAGTTTGACACCCCTGATCTAAAGGAAAGATAATTTCCTAATGCAAATATAGTGACTAACAAGACATTTGCATGTGAAGTGTTCTGTCGACCGGTAGGCTTCAGTGAGGCATGCAGTGCACTTGAGTGTAAATACCCAAATAAACCTCTGGCTCATGATCATGTGGGGATCAGGCTATATATAGACACACACACACACACACACACACACACACACACACACACACACACACACACACACACACACACACACACACACACACACACACACACACACACACACACACACACACACACACACACTCACACACACACACACACACACACACACACACACACACACACACACACACACACACACACACACACACACACACACACACACACACACACACACACACACACACACACACACACACACAAACAAAAGCACCAGCAGGGCAGTTCCTCCTTGATCTCTGGTTGAGGGGACAGAGGCTGAAAGGTCATGGAACTAATGAATAACACCGTTCCAGCCAATTGATTTAGCTGAGTGTGTATGGGAGCATTAGAGGACCTGGCTAGTAATCATACTATGTTCAAGCACTGTGTCTCTGTCTATCCGTCCATCCTTCCTTGCTCTTACTCTCATATGTTCATACAGTATGTCTCCCAGAAGGCCAAAAGTGTAGTGCTGAACATTTGATTGATTTGTTGAACATTTGAATATGAAGGGTGAAGGTAAAACTGTCTTTTTTTATCTCTTCATATCTTCATATTTCCCACCCCATGATAGAACAAGAGACATGATAGGGCTATTCAGCATGGTCTCTATTGCCTGTTCAGATCTCCTCGTGGAGGTGATGAATAGCCCAGCTCCAACAGACGGCACAGTGCTCTGCTCTAATGGTTAATTCATAGAAGTACTGTAATTTAAAGATGCACTTCATTCCATCCCCCTTCCTCAATTAAAAAATCTGATTTTGGTTCACACTAAATAGGGAATAGGGTGCCATTTGGGACAAGTTCCAATTCTTGCAGAGAGAATTCACCATGCTAATCTGGGGACCAGAGGCAGGGCACTTCAGCGAGAGGGGAAAGCTGTGTTATTATTGGTCCTAGCATGGGCCTTATACCTGGTCAGCTTCATTAGATACACAGCTGTGTGTGAGTGTGCCTGAGTGTTCCTAGCATTTCGCTACACCCGTAATAACATCTGCTAAACACGTGTATGTGACAAATAAAATTTGATTTTAAATACTTGTGTGTGTGAGTGAGTGTGTGTATGTGTCACAGAGCAATAGACTACAGGCATACAAGAGGTGAGCCCTGCAAAGTAAATCAATGGTGTAATACAGAATATGACTGTTGGTTCTATCAGGGCAGACTATTCCTCAGGGGCTTGGAGATCTAATGGAGGGAGAGGTGTTTCTACTCTGCTGTTTACTGTATGAAAGAGAAGCATTTCAATTTAAACTGAATGCATGAAGAGAAGGTGCTAACTGTGACCTCTGTGAAAATTGTGAGAGTGTGTGTGTGTGTGTGTGTTTATGTGTGCGTGTAGTAAAAGTCCAATGAAGAGAGGCAGTGGATCTGATCGCATATTCAGAGCTAGTCATACTGGAGCTGCTCAGTGATTTGCATCTGAGAAAGCTTTGTTTGAGAAGCATGAGATCTGACAATTTCCCAACCGTGGTAACCTTTTTGAATGAATTGAATTGTGTGTATGGCATACCAACGCAGTCTACCAATACTCTCTGGGTTATTTCCCACTGACTGAATTGTCCCTTGATAAATGTGATAGAGAACCTCTTTAAATGACTGTTTTGAACTATGACAAGTTGACCAAGATGTGTCTAGCCAAATGTATAATTTCAACATAAGGGGCCGGTGGTCTGGACACAGATTAAAGCCTAGATTCAATAAGATCAAGCGTTGCCTGGCGATAGCCGACACCCGTATAGCTGATGTTTTGGCGGCGTTGGAGGTGTAACTGCGCTGGCGCTGTCAAATCAGTGAGCAGCTGCTCTTGATCATTGTCAGAAAGCCACACCCGCCCCACTTGCATTAAAATTTCAGAAGGAGAAAGTATAGGCTGTATAGAAAGAATTACATAATAGAAAATCATTAAAGGAAATAATGAGGGTTTCTATCATCCTAACGGAGGTTTAGATTATATCTCATGTTCCAGTGTTCCTAATGGAGGTGTAGATTACATCATGTTCCTGTGTTCCTAATGGAGGTGTAGATTACATCTCATGTTCCAGTGTTCCTAATGGAGGTGTAGATTACATTTCCTGTTCCAGTGTTCCTAATGGAGGTATAGATACATCATGTTCCAGTGATCCTAATGGAGGTGTAGATTAAATATCATGTTCCAGTGTTCCTAATGGAGGTGTGGATTACATCATGTTCCAGTGTTCCTAATGGAGGTGTAGATTACATCTCATGTTCCAGTGTTCCTAATGGAGGTGTAGATTACATCTCATGTTCCAGTGTTCCTAATGGAGGTATATATACATCATGTTCCAGTGATCCTAATGGAGGTGTAGATTAAATATCATGTTCCAGTGTTCCTAATGGAGGTGTAGATTACATCATGTTCCAGTGTTCCTAATGGAGGTGTAGATTACATCATGTTCCAGTGTTCCTAATGGAGGTGTAGATTACATCATGTTTCAGTGTTCCTAATGGAGGTGTAGATTACATCATGTTCCAGTTTTCCTAATGGAGTTGTAGATTACATCTCATGTTCCAGTGATCCTAATGGAGGTGTAGATTGCAGCTCATGTTCCAGTGTTCCTAATGGAGGTGTAGATTACATCTCATGTTCCAGTGTTCCTATTGGAGGTGTAGATTACATCATGTTCCAGTGTTCCTAATGGAGGTGTAGATTATATCTTGTTCCAGTGTTCCTAATGGAGTTGTAGATTACATCTCATGTTCCAGTGTTCCTAATGGAGGTATATATACATCATGTTCCAGTGATCCTAATGGAGGTGTAGATTAAATATCATGTTCCAGTGTTCCTAATGGAGGTGTAGATTACATCATGTTCCAGTGTTCCTAATGGAGGTGTAGATTACATCTCATGTTCCAGTGTTCCTAATGGAGGTGTAGATTGCAGCTCATGTTCCAGTGTTCCTAATGGAGGTGTAGATTACATCTCATGTTCCAGTGTTCCTAATGGAGGTGTAGATTACATCATGTTCCAGTGTTCCTAATGGAGGTGTAGATTATATAATGTTCCAGTGTTCCTAATGGAGGTGTAGATTACATAATGTTCCAGTGTTCCTAATGGAGGTGTAGATTACATCTCATGTTCCAGTGTTCCTAATGGAGGTATAGAGACATCATGTTCCAGTGATCCTAATGGAGGTGTAGATTAAATATCATGTTCCAGTGTTCCTAATGGAGGTGTAGATTACATCATGTTCCAGTGTTCCTAATGGAGTTGTAGATTACATCTCATGTTCCAGTGTTCCTAATGGAGGTGTAGATTGCAGCTCATGTTCCAGTGTTCCTAATGGAGGTGTAGATTACATCTCATGTTCCAGTGTTCCTAATGGAGGTGTAGATTACATCATGTTCCAGTGTTCCTAATGGAGGTGTAGATTATATCATGTTCCAGTGTTCCTAATGGAGGTGTAGATTACATATCATGTTCCAGTGTTCCTAATGGAGGTGTAGATTACATCATGTTCCAGAGTTCCTAATGGAGGTGTCGATTACATCATTTCCCAGTGTTCCTAATGGAGGTGTAGATTACATCATGTTCCAGTGTTCCTAATGGAGGTGTAGATTACATCATGTTCCAGTGTTACTAATGGAGGTGTAGATTTACATCTCATGTTCCAGTGTTCCTAATGGAGGTGTAGATTACATCATGTTCCTGTGTTCCTAATGGAGGTGTAGATTACATCTCATGTTCCAGTGTTCCTAATGGAGGTGTAGATTACATTTCCTGTTCCAGTGTTCCTAATGGAGGTATAGATTACATCATGTTCCAGTGATCCTAATGGAGGTGTAGATTACATCTCATGTTCCAGTGTTCCTATTGGAGGTGTAGATTACATCATGTTCCAGTGTTCCTAATGGAGGTGTAGATTATATCTTGTTCCAGTGTTCCTAATGGAGTTGTAGATTACATCTCATGTTCCAGTGTTCCTAATGGAGGTATATATACATCATGTTCCAGTGATCCTAATGGAGGTGTAGATTAAATATCATGTTCCAGTGTTCCTAATGGAGGTGTAGATTACATCATGTTCCAGTGTTCCTAATGGAGGTGTAGATTACATCTCATGTTCCAGTGTTCCTAATGGAGGTGTAGATTGCAGCTCATGTTCCAGTGTTCCTAATGGAGGTGTAGATTACATCTCATGTTCCAGTGTTCCTAATGGAGGTGTAGATTACATCATGTTCCAGTGTTCCTAATGGAGGTGTAGATTATATAATGTTCCAGTGTTCCTAATGGAGGTGTAGATTACATAATGTTCCAGTGTTCCTAATGGAGGTGTAGATTACATCTCATGTTCCAGTGTTCCTAATGGAGGTATAGAGACATCATGTTCCAGTGATCCTAATGGAGGTGTAGATTAAATATCATGTTCCAGTGTTCCTAATGGAGGTGTAGATTACATCATGTTCCAGTGTTCCTAATGGAGTTGTAGATTACATCTCATGTTCCAGTGTTCCTAATGGAGGTGTAGATTGCAGCTCATGTTCCAGTGTTCCTAATGGAGGTGTAGATTACATCTCATGTTCCAGTGTTCCTAATGGAGGTGTAGATTACATCATGTTCCAGTGTTCCTAATGGAGGTGTAGATTATATCATGTTCCAGTGTTCCTAATGGAGGTGTAGATTACATATCATGTTCCAGTGTTCCTAATGGAGGTGTAGATTACATCATGTTCCAGAGTTCCTAATGGAGGTGTCGATTACATCATTTCCCAGTGTTCCTAATGGAGGTGTAGATTACATCATGTTCCAGTGTTCCTAATGGAGGTGTAGATTATATCATGTTCCAGTGTTCCTAATGGAGGTGTAGATTACATATCATGTTCCAGTGTTCCTAATGGAGGTGTAGATTACATCATGTTCCAGAGTTCCTAATGGAGGTGTCGATTACATCATTTCCCAGTGTTCCTAATGGAGGTGTAGATTACATCATGTTCCAGTGTTCCTAATGGAGGTGTAGATTACATCATGTTCCAGTGTTACTAATGGAGGTGTAGATTTACATCTCATGTTCCAGTGTTCCTAATGGAGGTGTAGATTACATCATGTTCCTGTGTTCCTAATGGAGGTGTAGATTACATCTCATGTTCCAGTGTTCCTAATGGAGGTGTAGATTACATTTCCTGTTCCAGTGTTCCTAATGGAGGTATAGATTACATCATGTTCCAGTGATCCTAATGGAGGTGTAGATTACATCTCATGTTCCAGTGTTCCTAATGGAGGTGTAGATTACATCTCATGTTCCAGTGTTCCTAATGGAGGTGTCGGTTACATCATTTTCCAGTGTTCCTAATGGAGGTGTAGATTAGATAATGTTCCAGTGTTCCTAATGGAGGTGTAGATTACATCATGTTCCAGTGTTCCTAATGGAGGTGTAGATTACATCATGTTCAAGTGTTCCTAATGGAGGTGTAGATTACATCTCATGTTCCAGTGTTCCTAATGGAGGTATAGATACATCATGTTCCAGTGATCCTAATGGAGTTGTAGATTACATCTCATGTTCCAGTGTTCCTAATGGAGGTGTAGATTGCAGCTCATGTTCCAGTGTTCCTAATGGAGGTGTAGATTACATCTCATGTTCCAGTGTTCCTAATGGAGGTGTAGATTACATCATGTTCCAGTGTTCCTAATGGAGTTGTAGATTACATCTCATGTTCCAGTGTTCCTAATGGAGGTGTAGATTGCAGCTCATGTTCCAGTGTTCCTAATGGAGGTGTAGATTACATCTCATGTTCCAGTGTTCCTAATGGAGGTGTAGATTACATCATGTTCCAGTGTTCCTAATGGAGGTGTAGATTATATCATGTTCCAGTGTTCCTAATGGAGGTGTAGATACCATCTCATGTCCCAGTGTTCCTAATGGAGGTGTAGATTACATCATGTTCCAGAGTTCCTAATGTAGGTGTCGATTACATCATTTTCCAGTGTTCCTAATGGAGGTGTAGATTACATCATGTTCCAGTGTTCCTAATGGAGGTGTAGATTACATCATGTTTCAGTGTTCCTAATGGAGGTGTAGATTACATCATGTTCCAGTTTTCCTAATGGAGTTGTAGATTACATCTCATGTTCCAGTGATCCTAATGGAGGTGTAGATTGCAGCTCATGTTCCAGTGTTCCTAATGGAGGTGTAGATTACATCTCATGTTCCAGTGTTCCTATTGGAGGTGTAGATTACATCATGTTCCAGTGTTCCTAATGGAGGTGTAGATTATATCATGTTCCAGTGTTCCTAATGGAGTTGTAGATTACATCTCATGTTCCAGTGTTCCTAATGGAGGTGTAGATTGCAGCTCATGTTCCAGTGTTCCTAATGGAGGTGTAGATTACATCTCATGTGCCAGTGTTCCTAATGGAGGTGTAGATTACATCATGTTCCAGTGTTCCTAATGGAGGTGTAGATTATATCATGTTCCAGTGTTCCTAATGGAGGTGTCGATTACATCATTTCCCAGTGTTCCTAATGGAGGTGTAGATTACATCATGTTCCAGTGTTCCTAATGGAGGTGTAGATTACATCATGTTCCAGTGTTACTAATGGAGGTGTAAATTTACATCTCATGTTCCAGTGTTCCTAATTGAGGTGTAGATTACATCATGTTCCTGTGTTCCTAATGGAGGTGTAGATTACATCTCATGTTCCAGTGTTCCTAATGGAGGTGTAGATTACATTTCCTGTTCCAGTGTTCCTAATGGAGGTATAGATTACATCATGTTCCAGTGATCCTAATGGAGGTGTAGATTACATCTCATGTTCCAGTGTTCCTAATGGAGGTGTAGATTACATCTCATGTTCCAGTGTTCCTAATGGAGGTGTCGGTTACATCATTTTCCAGTGTTCCTAATGGAGGTGTAGATTAGATAATGTTCCAGTGTTCCTAATGGAGGTGTAGATTACATCATGTTCCAGTGTTCCTAATGGAGGTGTAGATTACATCATGTTCAAGTGTTCCTAATGGAGGTGTAGATTACATCTCATGTTCCAGTGTTCCTAATGGAGGTATAGATACATCATGTTCCAGTGATCCTAATGGAGTTGTAGATTACATCATGTTCCAGTGTTCCTAATGGAGGTGTAGATTGCAGCTCATGTTCCAGTGTTCCTAATGGAGGTGTAGATTACATCTCATGTTCCAGTGTTCCTAATGGAGGTGTAGATTACATCATGTTCCAGTGTTCCTAATGGAGTTGTAGATTACATCTCATGTTCCAGTGTTCCTAATGGAGGTGTAGATTGCAGCTCATGTTCCAGTGTTCCTAATGGAGGTGTAGATTACATCTCATGTTCCAGTGTTCCTAATGGAGGTGTAGATTACATCATGTTCCAGTGTTCCTAATGGAGGTGTAGATTATATCATGTTCCAGTGTTCCTAATGGAGGTGTAGATACCATCTCATGTCCCAGTGTTCCTAATGGAGGTGTAGATTACATCATGTTCCAGAGTTCCTAATGTAGGTGTCGATTACATCATTTTCCAGTGTTCCTAATGGAGGTGTAGATTACATCATGTTCCAGTGTTCCTAATGGAGGTGTAGATTACATCATGTTCCAGTGTTCCTAATGGAGGTGTAGATTACATCATGTTCCAGTTTTCCTAATGGAGTTGTAGATTACATCTCATGTTCCAGTGATCCTAATGGAGGTGTAGATTGCAGCTCATGTTCCAGTGTTCCTAATGGAGGTGTAGATTACATCTCATGTTCCAGTGTTCCTATTGGAGGTGTAGATTACATCATGTTCCAGTGTTCCTAATGGAGGTGTAGATTATATCATGTTCCAGTGTTCCTAATGGAGTTGTAGATTACATCTCATGTTCCAGTGTTCCTAATGGAGGTGTAGATTGCAGCTCATGTTCCAGTGTTCCTAATGGAGGTGTAGATTACATTTCATGTTCCAGTGTTCCTAATGGAGGTGTAGATTACATCATGTTCCAGTGTTCCTAATGGAGGTGTAGATTATATCATGTTCCAGTGTTCCTAAAGGAGGTGTAGATTACATCTCATGTTCCAGTATTCCTAATGGAGGTGTAGATTACATCATGTTCCAGAGTTCCTAATGGAGGTGTCGATTACATCATTTCCCAGTGTTCCTAATGGAGGTGTAGATTACATCATGTTCCAGTGTTCCTAATGGAGGTGTAGATTACATCATGTTCCAGTGTTACTAATGGAGGTGTAGATTTACATCTCATGTTCCAGTGTCCTAATTGAGGTGTAGATTACATCATGTTCCTGTGTTCCTAATGGAGGTGTAGATTACATCTCATGTTCCAGTGTTCCTAATGGAGGTGTAGATTACATTTCCTGTTCCAGTGTTCCTAATGGAGGTATAGATTACATCATGTTCCAGTGATCCTAATGGAGGTGTAGATTACATCTCATGTTCCAGTGTTCCTAATGGAGGTGTAGATTACATCTCATGTTCCAGTGTTCCTAATGGAGGTGTCGGTTACATCATTTTCCAGTGTTCCTAATGGAGGTGTAGATTAGATAATGTTCCAGTGTTCCTAATGGAGGTGTTCGGTTACATCATGTTCCAGTGTTCCTAATGGAGGTGTAGATTAACATCATGTTCAAGTGTTCCTAATGGAGTGTAGATTACATCTCATGTTCCAGTGTTCCTAGTGGAGGTGTAGATTACATCATGTTCCAGAGTTCCTAATGGAGGTGTCGATTACAATCATTTTCCCAGTGTTCCTAATGGAGGTGTAGATTACAATCATGTTCCAGTGTTCCTAATGGAGGTGTAGATTACATCATGTTCCAGTGTTCCTAATGGAGGTGTAGATTACATCATGTTCCAGTTTTCCATAATGGAGTTGTAGATTACATCTCATGTTCCAGTGATCCTAATGGAGGTGTAGATTGCAGCTCATGTTCCAGTGTTCCTAATGGAGGTGTAGATTACAATCTCATGTTCCAGTGTTCCTAATGGAGTGTAGATTACATTATGTTCGCAGTGTCCTAATGGAGGTGTAGTTTATATCAGTTCCAGTGTTCCTAATGGAGGTGTAGATTACATATCATGTCCAGTGTGCCTAATGGAGGTATAGATTACATCATGTTCCAGTGTTCCTAATGGAGGTGTAGATTACATCATGTTCCAAGGTTCCTAATGGAGGTATAGATTACATCATGTTCCAGTGTTCCTAATGGAGGTGTAGATTACATCTCATTTTCAAGTGTTCCCTAATGGAGGTGTAGATTACATCATGTTCCAGTGTTCCTAATGGAGGTATAGATTACAATCATGTTCCAGTGTTCCTAATGGAGGTGTAGATTTCATATCATGTTCCAGTGTTCCCAATGGAGGTATAGATTACATCTCATGTTCCAGTGTTCCTAATGGAGGTGTAGATTACATCATTGTTCAAGTGTTCCTAATGGAGGTGTAGATTTACTCATGTTCCAGTGTTCCTAATGGAGGTGTAGATTACATCTCATTTCCAGTGTTCCTAATGGAGGTGTAGATTACATCATGTTCCAGTGTTCCTAATGGAGGTATAGATTACATCATGTTCCAGTGTTCCTAATGGAGGTGTAGATTACATCATGTTTCCAGTGTCCATGTGAAGGATGGAGGTGTAGATTACATCATGTTCCAGTGTTCCTAATGGAGGTGTAGATTACATCTCATGTTCCAGTGTTCCTAATGGAGGTGTAGATTACATCATGTTCCAGTGTCCTAATGGAGGTGCGATTACATCATGTTCCAGTGTTCCTAATGGAGGTGTAGATTACATCATGTTCCAGTGTTCCTAATGGAGGTGTAGATTACATCATGTTCCAGTGTTCCTAATGGAGGTGTAGATTTACATCTCATGTTCCAGTGTTCCTAATGGAGGTGTAGATTACATCTCATGTTCCAGTGTTCCTAATGGAGGTGTAGATTAAATCTCATGTCCCAGTGTTCTAATGGAGGTGTAGATTAACATTCATGTTTCCAGTGTTCCTAATGGAGGTGTATATTGCAGCTGGTTCCAGTGTTCCTAATGGAGGTGTTAGATTACATCTCATGTTCCAGTGTTCCTAATGGAGGTAGATTACATCATGTCCAGTGATCCTAATGGAGGTGTAGATTAATCTCATGTTCCAGTGTTCCTAATGGAGGTGTAGATTACATCATGTTCCAGTGTTCCTAATGGAGGTGTAGATTACATCTCATGTTCCAGTGTCCTAATGGAGGTGTAGATTACAGCTCATGTTCCAGTGTTCCTAATGGAGGTTTAGATTTTGTTTTCGTTGTTGTAGATTACATCTCATGTTCCAGTGTTCCTAATGGAGGTGTAGATTACATCATGTTCCAGTGTTCCTAATGAAGGGGTAGATGTAGATTATATCATGTTCCAGTGTTCCTAATGGAGGTGTAGATTACATCTCATGTTCCAGTGTTCCTAATGGAGGTGTAGATTACATCATGTTCCAGTGTTCCTAATGGAGGTGTCGATTACATCATTTTCCAGTGTTCCTAATGGAGGTGTAGATTACATCATGTTCCAGTGTTCCTAATGGAGGTGTAGATTACATCATGTTCCAGTGTTCCTAATGGAGGTGTAGATTACATCTCATGTTCCAGTGTTCCTAATGGAGGTGTAGATTACATCATGTTCCTGTGTTCCTAATGGAGGTGTAGATTACATCTCATGTTCCAGTGTTCCTAATGGAGGTGTAGTTTACATTTCATGTTCCAGTGTTCCTAATGGAGGTATAGATTACATCATGTTCCAGTGTTCCTAATGGAGGTGTAGATTACATCTCATGTTCCAGTGTTCCTAATGGAGGTGTAGATTACATTATGTTCCAGTGTTCCTAATGGAGGTGTAGATTACATCATTTTCCAGTGTTCCTAATGGAGGTGTAGATTACTCATGTTCCAGTGTTCCTAATGGAGGTGTAGATTACATCATGTTCCAGTGTTCCTAATGGAGGTGTAGATTACATCATGTTCCAGTGTTCCTAATGGAGGTGTAGATTACATCTCATGTTCCAGTGTTCCTAATGGAGGTGTAGATACATCTCATGTTCCAGTGTGATCCTAATGGAGGTGTAGATTACATCTCATGTTCCAGTGTCCTAATGGAGGTGTAGATTACATCATGTTCCAGTGTTCCTAATGGAGGTGTAGATTACATCTCATGTTCCAGTGTTCCTAATGGAGGTGTAGATTACATCTCATGTTCCAGTGTTCCTAATGGAGGTGTAGATTACATCATGTCCAGTGTTCCTAATGGAGGTGTAGATTATATCATGTTCCAGTGTTCCTAATGGAGGTGTAGATTACATCATGTTCCAGTGTTCCTAATGGAGGTGTAGATTACATCATGTTCCAGTGTTCCTAATGGAGGTGGTAGATTACATCTCATGTTCCAGTGTTCCTAATGGAGGTGTAGATTACATCATGTTCCAGTGTTCCTAATGGAGGTGTAGATTACATCATGTTCCAGTGTTCCTAATGGAGTGTAGATTACATCATGTTCCAGTGTTCCTCCAATGGAGGTGTAGATTACATCTCATGTTCCAGTGTTCCTAATGGAGGTGTAGATTACATCATGTTCCAGTGTTCCTAATGGAGGTGTAGATTACATCATGTTCCAGTGTTCCTAATGGAGGTGTAGATTACATCTCATGTTCCAGTGTTCCTAATGGAGGTGTAGATTACATCATGTTCCAGTGTTCCTAATGGAGGTGTAGATTACATCATGTTCCAGTGTTCCTAATGGAGGTGTAGATTACATCATGTTCCAGTGTTCCTAATGGAGGTGTAGATTACATTCATGTTCCAGTGTTCCTAATGGAGGTATAGATTACATCATGTTCCAGTGTTCCTAATGGAGGTGTAGATTACATCTCATTTCCAGTGTTCCCAATGGAGGTGTAGATTACATCATGTTCCAGTGTTCCTAATGGAGGTATAGATTACATCATGTTCCAGTGTTCCTAATGGAGGTGTAGATTACATCATGTTCCAGTGTTCCTAATGGAGGTGTAGATTACATCATGTTCCAGTGTTCCTAATGGAGGTGTAGATTACATCTCATGTTCCAGTGTTCCTAATGGAGGTGTAGATTACATCATGTTCCAGTGTTCCTAATGGAGGTGTAGATTACATCATTTTCCAGTGTTCCTAATGGAGGTGTAGATTAGATTACATCATGTTCCAGTGTTCCTAATGGAGGTGTAGATTTACATCATGTTCCAGTGTTCCTAATGGAGGTGTAGATTACATCTCATGTTCCAGTGTTCCTAATGGAGGTGTAGATTACATCATGTTCCAGTGTTCCTAATGGAGGTGTAGATTACATCTCATGTTCCAGTGTTCCTAATGGAGGTGTAGTTATGTTTGTTGTAATGGAGGTGTAGATTACATCATGTTCAGTGTTCCTAATGGAGGTATAGATTACATCATGTTCCAGTGTTCCTAATGGAGGTGTAGATTACATCTCATGTTCCAGTGTTCCTAATGGAGGTGTAGATTACATCATGTTCCAGTGTTCCTAATGGAGGTGTAGATTACATCATGTTCCAGTGTTCCTAATGGAGGTGTAGATTACATCATGTTCCAGTGTTCCTAATGGAGGTGTAGATTACATCTCATGTTCCAGTGTTCCTAATGGAGGTGTAGATTACATCATGTTCCAGTGTTCCTAATGGAGGTGTAGATTACATCATGTTCCAGTGTTCCTAATGGAGGTGTAGATTACATCATGTTCCAGTGTTCCTAATGGAGGTGTAGATTACATCTCATGTTCCAGTGTTCCTAATGGAGGTGTAGATTACATCATGTTCCAGTGTTCCTAATGGAGGTGTAGATTACATCTCATGTTCCAGTGTTCCTAATGGAGGTGTAGATTACATCATGTTCCAGTGTTCCTAATGGAGGGTGTAGATTACATCATGTTCCAGTGTCCTAATGGAGGTGTAGATTACATCATGTTCCAGTGTTCCTAATGGAGGTGTAGATTACATCTCATGTTCCAGTGTTCCTAATGGAGGTGTAGATTACATCATGTTCCAGTGTCCTAATGGAGGTGTAGATTACATCTCATGTTCCAGTGTTACTAATGGAGGTATAGATTACATCATGTCTCCAGTGATTCCTAATGGAGGTGTAGATTACATCTCATGTTCCAGTGTTCCTAATGGAGGTATAGATTACATCATGTTCCAGTGTTCCTAATGGAGGTGTAGATTACATTCATGTTCCAGTGTTCCTAATGGAGGTGTAGATTACATCATGTTCCAGTGTTCCTAATGGAGGTGTAGATTACATCTCATGTTCCAGTGTTACAAATGGAGGTATAGATTACAATCATGTTCCAGTGATCCTAATGGAGGTGTAGATATACATCTCATTTTCAGTGTCCCAATGGAGGTGTAGATTACATCATGTTCCAGTGTTCCTAATGGAGGTGTAGATTATATCATGTTCCAGTGTTCCTAATGGAGGTGGCAGATTACATCTCATGTCCAGTGTTCCTAATGGAGGTGTAGATTACATCATGTTACAGGTTCCTAATGGAAGGTATAGATTACATCATGTTCCAGTGTTTCCTAATGGAGTTGTAGATTACATCATGTTCCAATGTTCCTAATGGAGGTGTAGATTACATCTATGTTCCAGTGTTCCTAATGGAGGTGTAGATTAATCTCATGTTCCAGTGTTCCTAATGGAGGTATAGATTACATCATGTCCAGTGATCCTAATGGAGGTGTAGGTTAACATCTCATGTTCCAGTGTTCCTAATGGAGGTATAGATTACATCCTGTTCCAGTGTTCTAATGGAGGTGTAGATTACATCATGTTCCAGTGTTCCTAATGGAGGTGTAGATTACATCATGTTCCAGTGTTCCTAATGGAGGTGTAGATTACATCTCATGTTCCAGTGTTACAATGGAAGGTATAGATTACATCATGTTCCAGTGTTCCTAATGGAGGTGTAGATTACATCTCATGTTCCAGTGTTCCTAATGGAGGTGTAGATTACATCATGTTCCAGTGTTCCTAATGGAGGTGTAGATTACATCATGTTCCAGTGTTCCTAATGGAGGTGTAGATTACATCATGTTCCAGTGTTCCTAATGGAGGTGTAGATTACATCATGTTCCAGTGTTCCTAATGGAGGTGTAGATTACATCTCATGTTCCAGTGTTCCTAATGGAGGTGTAGATTACATCATGTTCCAGTGTTCCTAATGGAGGTGTAGATTACATCATGTTCCAGTGTTCCTAATGGAGGTGTAGATTACATCATGTTCCAGTGTTCCTAATGGAGGTGTAGATTACATCTCATGTTCCAGTGTTCCTAATGGAGGTGTAGATTACATCATGTTCCAGTGTTCCTAATGGAGGTGTAGATTACATCATGTTCCAGTGTTCCTAATGGAGGTGTAGATTACATCATGTTCCAGTGTTCCTAATGGAGGTGTAGATTACATCTCATGTTCCAGTGTGTTCCTAATGGAGGTGTAGATTACATCTCATGTTCCAGTGTTCCTAATGGAGGTGTAGATTACATCATGTTCCAGTGTTCCTAATGGAGGTGTAGATTACATATCATGTTCCAGTGTTCCTAATGGAGGTGTAGATTACATCATGTTCCAGTGTTCCTAATGGAGGTGTAGATTACATCATGTTCCAGTGTTCCTAATGGAGGTGTAGATTACATCATGTTCCAGTGTTCCTAATGGAGGTGTAGATTACATCTCATGTTCCAGTGTTCCTAATGGAGGTGTAGATTACATCATGTTCCAGTGTCCTTGTCCTATGGAGGTGTAGTTTCCATCAGTTTTGTGTTCCTAATGGAGGTGTAGATTACATCATGTTCCAGTGTTCCTAATGGAGGTGTAGATTACATCATGTTCCAGTGTTCCTAATGGAGGTGTAGATTACATCATGTTCCAGTGTTCCTAATGGAGGTGTAGATTACATCATGTTCCAGTGTTCCTAATGGAGGTGTAGATTATATCATGTTCCAGTGTTCCTAATGGAGGTGTAGATTACATCTCATGTTCCAGTGTTCCTAATGGAGGTGTAGATTTACATCATGTTCCAGTGTTCCTAATGGAGGTGTAGATTACATCATGTTCCAGTGTTCCTAATGGAGGTGTAGATTACATCATGTTCCAGTGTTCCTAATGGAGGTGTAGATTACATCATGTTCCAGTGTTCCTAATGGAGGTGTAGATTACATCTCATGTTCCAGTGTTCCTAATGGAGGTGTAGATTACATCTCATGTTCCAGTGTTCCTAATGGAGGTGTAGATTACATCATGTTCCAGTGTTCCTAATGGAGGTGTAGATTACATTTCATGTTCCAGTGTTCCTAATGGAGGTGTAGATTACATCATGTTCCAGTGTTCCTAATGGAGGTGTAGATTACATCATGTTCCAGTGTTCCTAATGGAGGTGTAGATTACATCTCATGTTCCAGTGTTCCTAATGGAGGTGTAGATTACATCATGTTCCAGTGTTCCTAATGGAGGTGTAGATTACATCATGTTCCAGTGTTCCTAATGGAGGTGTAGATTACATCTCATGTTCCAGTGTTCCTAATGGAGGTGTAGATTACATCATGTTCCAGTGTTCCTAATGGAGGTGTAGATTACATCATGTTCCAGTGTTCCTAATGGAGGTGTAGATTACATCTCATGTTCCAGTGTTCCTAATGGAGGTATAGATTACATCATGTTCCAGTGTTCCTAATGGAGGTGTAGATTACATCTCATTTCCAGTGTCCCAATGGAGGTGTAGATTACATCATGTTCCAGTGTTCCTAATGGAGGTATAGATTACATCATGTTCCAGTGTTCCTAATGGAGGTGTAGATTACATCATGTTCCAGTGTTCCTAATGGAGGTGTAGATTATATCATGTTCCAGTGTTCCTAATGGAGGTGTAGATTACATCTCATGTTCCAGTGTTCCTAATGGAGGTGTAGATTACATCATGTTCCAGTGTTCCTAATGGAGGTGTAGATTACATCATTTCCAGTGTTCCTAATGGAGGTGTAGATTACATAATCATGTTCCAGTGTTCCTAATGGAGGTGTAGATTACATCATGTTCCAGTGTTCCTAATGGAGGTGTAGATTACATCTCATGTTCCAGTGTTCCTAATGGAGGTGTAGATTACATCTCATGTTCCAGTGTTCCTAATGGAGGTGTAGATTACATCTCATGTTCCAGTGTTCCTAATGGAGTGTAGTAGATTACATTTCATGTTCCAGTGTTCCTAATGGAGGTATAGATTACATCATGTTCCAGTGATCCTAATGGAGGTGTAGATTACATCTCATGTTCCAGTGTTCCTAATGGAGGTGTAGATTACATCTCATGTTCCAGTGTTCCTAATGGAGGTGTAGATTACATCATGTTCCAGTGTTCCTAATGGAGGTGTAGATTACATCATGTTCCAGTGTTCCTAATGGAGGTGTAGATTACATCTCATGTTCCAGTGTTCCTAATGGAGGTGTAGATTACATCTCATGTTCCAGTGTTCCTAATGGAGGTGTAGATTACATCATGTTCCAGTGTTCCTAATGGAGGTGTAGATTACATCATGTTCCAGTGTTCCTAATGGAGGTGTAGATTACATCTCATGTTCCAGTGTTCCTAATGGAGGTGTAGATTACATCATGTTCCAGTGTTCCTAATGGAGGTGTAGATATACATCTCATGTTCCAGTGTTCCTAATGGAGGTGTAGATTACATCATGTTCCAGTGTTCCTAATGGAGGTGTAGATTACATCATGTTCCAGTGTTCCTAATGGAGGTGTAGATTACATCATGTTCCAGTGTTCCTAATGGAGGTGTAGATTACATCTCATGTTCCAGTGTTCCTAATGGAGGTGTAGATTACATCATGTTCCAGTGTTCCTAATGGAGGTGTAGATTACATCTCATGTTCCAGTGTTCCTAATGGAGGTGTAGATTACATCATGTTCCAGTGTTCCTAATGGAGGTGTAGATTACATCATGTTCCAGTGTTCCTAATGGAGGTGTAGATTACATCATGTTCCAGTGTTCCTAATGGAGGTGTAGATTACATCTCATGTTCCAGTGTTCCTAATGGAGGTGTAGATTACATTCATGTTCCAGTGTTCCTAATGGAGGTGTAGATTACATCTCATGTTCCAGTGTTCCTAATGGAGGTGTAGATTACATCATGTTCCAGTGTTCCTAATGGAGGTGTAGATTACATCTCATGTTCCAGTGTTCCTAATGGAGGTGTAGATTACATCATGTTCCAGTGTTCCTAATGGAGGTGTAGATTACATCATGTTCCAGTGTTCCTAATGGAGGTGTAGATTACATCTCATGTTCCAGTGTTCCTAATGGAGGTGTAGATTACATCTCATGTTCCAGTGTTCCTAATGGTGGTGTAGATTACATATCATTTTCAGAGTGTTCCTAATGGAGGTGTAGATTACATCATGTTCCAGTGTTCCTAATGGAGGTGTAGATTACTCATGTTCCAGTGTTCCTAATGGAGGTGTAGATTACATCATGTTCCAGTGTTCCTAATGGAGGTGTAGATTACATCTCATGTTCCAGTGTTCCTAATGGAGGTGTAGATTACATCTCATGTTCCAGTGTTCCTAATGGAGGTGTAGATTACATCATGTTCCAGTGTTCCTAATGGAGGTGTAGATTACATCATGTTCCAGTGTTCCTAATGGAGGTGTAGATTACATCATGTTCCAGTGTTCCTAATGGAGGGTGTGTAGATTACATCTCATGTTCCAGTGTTCCTAATGGAGGTGTAGATTACATATGTTCCAGTGTTCCTAATGGAGGTGTAGATTACATCATGTTCCAGTGTTCCTAATGGAGGTGTAGATTACATCTCATGTTCCAGTGTTCCTAATGGAGGTGTAGATTACATCATGTTCCAGTGTTCCTAATGGAGGTGTAGATTACATCATGTTCCAGTGTTCCTAATGGAGGTGTAGATTACATCTCATGTTCCAGTGTTCCTAATGGAGGTGTAGATTACATCTCATGTTCCAGTGTTACTAATGTTTTTTGGGGGGAGGTGTAGATTACATCTCATGTTCCAGTGTTCCCTACTGGAGGTATAGATTACATCATGTTCCAGTGATCCTAATGGAGGTGTAGATTACATCTCATGTTCCAGTGTTCCTAATGGAGGTGTAGATTACATCATGTTCCAGTGTTCCTAATGGAGGTATAGATTACATCATGTTCCAGTGTTCCTAATGGAGTTGTAGATTACATCTCATTTTCCAGTGTTCCCAATGGAGTTGTAGATTACATCTATGTTCCAGTGTTCCTAATGGTGGTGTCGATTACATATAATTTTCCAGAGTTCCTAATGGAGGTGTCGATTACATCATTTCAGTGTTCCTAATGGAGGTGTAGATTACATCATGTTTCCAGTGATCCTAATGGAGGTGTAGATACATCTCGTGTTCCAGTGTTATTAATGGAGGGTAGATTACATCTCATGTCCAGTGTTTCCTACTGGAGTGTAGATTACCATCTCATGTTCCAGTGTTCCTAATGGAGGTGTAGATTACATCATGTTCCAGAGTTCCTAATGGAGGAATAGATTACATCATGTCCAGTGTTCCTAATGGAGGTGTAGATTACATCTCATGTTCCAGTGTTATTAATGGAGGTGTAGATACATCTCATGTTCCAGTGTTCCTAATGGAGGTGTAGATTACATAATGTTCCAGTGATCCTAATGGAGGTATAGATTACATGATGTTCAAGTGTTCCTAATGGAGGTGTAGATTACATCCTGTTCAGTGTTCCTAATGGAGGTGTAGATACTCAGTCCCTAATGGAGGTGTAGATTACATCATGTTCCAGTGTTCCTAATGGAGGTGTAGATTACATCATGTTCCAGTGTTCCTAATGGAGGTGTAGATTACATCATGTTCCAGTGTTCCTAATGGAGGTGTAGATTACATCATGTTCAAGTGTTCTAATGGAGGTGTAGATTACATCTCATGTTCCAGTGTTCCTAATGGCGGTGTAGATTACATCATGTTCCAGTGATCCTAATGGAGGTGTAGATTACATCTAATTTTCCAGTGTTCCCAATGGAGGTGTAGATTACATCATGTTCCAGTGTTCCTAATGGAGGTATAGATTACATCATGTTCCAGTGTTCCTAATGGAGGTGTAGATTTCATATCATGTTCCATTGTTCCCAATGGAGGTATAGATTACATCTCATGTTCCAGTGTTCCTAATGGAGGTGTAGATTACATCATGTTCAAGTGTTCCATATGGAGGTGTAGATTACATCTCATGTTCCAGTGTTCCTAATGGAGGTATAGATTACATCATGTTCCAGTGATCCTAATGGAGGTGTAGATTACATCTCATTTTCCAGTGTTCCCAATGGAGGTGTAGATTACATCATGTTCCAGTGTTCCTAATGGAGGTATAGATTACATCATGTTCCAGTGTTCCTAATGGAGGTGTAGATTACATCATGTTCCAGTGTTCCTAATGGAGGTGTAGATTACATCATGTTCCAGTGTTCCTAATGGAGGTGTAGATTACATCTCATGTTCCAGTGTTCCTAATGGAGGTGTAGATTACATCATGTTCAAGTGTTCCTAATGGAGGTGTAGATTACATCTCATGTTCCAGTGTTCCTAATGGAGGTATAGATTACATCATGTTCCAGTGATCCTAATGGAGGTGTAGATTACATCTAATTTTCCAGTGTTCCCAATGGAGGTGTAGATTACATCATGTTCCAGTGTTCCTAATGGAGGTATAGATTACATCATGTTCCAGTGTTCCTAATGGAGGTGTAGATTTCATATCATGTTCCAGTGTTCCCAATGGAGGTATAGATTACATCTCATGTTCCAGTGTTCCTAATGGAGGTATAGATTACATCATGTTCCAGTGATCCTAATGGAGGTGTAGATTACATATAATTTTCCAGTGTTCCTAATGGAGGTATAGATTACATCTCATGTTCCAGTGATCCTAATGGATGGTGTCGATTACATCTCATTTTCTAGTGTTCCCAATGGAGGTGTAGATTACATCATGTTCCAGTGTTCCTAATGGTGGTGTCGATTACATATAATTTTCCAGTTTTCCCAATGGAGGTATAGATTACATCTCATGTTCCAGTGTTGCTAATGGAGGTGTCGATTACATCTCATTTTCCAGTGTTCCCAATGGAGGTGTAGATTACATCATGTTGCAGTGTTCCTAATGGAGGTGTAGAATACATCATGTTCCAGTGTTCCTAATGGAGTTGTAGATTACATCTCATGTTCCAGTGTTCCTAATGGAGGTGTCAATTACATCTCATTTCCAGTGTTCGTAATGGAGGTGTAGATTACATCATGTTCCAGTGTTCCTAATGGAGGTATAGATTACATCATGTTCAAGTGTTCCTAATGGAGGTGTAGATTACATCTCATGTTCCAGTGTTCCTAGTGGAGGTGTAGATTACATCATGTTCAAGTGTTCCTAATGGAGGTGTAGATTACATCTCATGTTCCAGTGTTCCTAATGGAGGTATAGATTACATCATGTTCCAGTGATCCTAATGGAGGTGTAGATTACATCATGTTCCAGTGTTCCTAATGGAGGTGTAGATTAAATCATGTTCCAGTGTTCTTAATGGAGATGTAGATTACATCTCATGTTCCAGTGTTCCTAATGGAGGTGTAGATTACATCTCATGTTCCAGTGTTCCTATTGGAGGTATAGATTACATCATGTTCCAGTGTTCCTAATGGAGGTGTAGATTACATCATGTTCCAGTGTTCCTAATGAAGGTGTAGATTACATCATGTTCCAGTGTTCCTAATGGAGGTGTATATTACATCATGTTCCAGTGTTCCTAATGAAGGTGTAGATTAAATCATGTTCCAGTGTTCCTAATGGAGATGTAGATTACATCTCATGTTCCAGTGTTCCTAATGGAGGTGTAGATTACATCTCATGTTCCAGTGTTCCTATTGGAGGTATAGATTACATCATGTTCCAGTGTTCCTAATGGAGGTGTAGATTACATCTCATGTTCCAGTGTTCCTATTGGAGGTATAGATTACATCATGTTCCAGTGTTCCTAATGGAGGTGTAGATTACATCTCATGTTCCAGTGTTCCTATTGGAGGTATAGATTACATCATGTTCCAGTGTTCCTAATGGAGGTGTAGATTACATCATGTTCCAGTGTTCCTAATGAAGGTGTAGATTAAATCATGTTCCAGTGTTCCTAATGGAGTTGTAGATTACATCTCATGTTCCAGTGTTCCTAATGGAGGTGTCAATTACATCTCATTTCCAGTGTTCCTAATGGAGGTGTAGATTACATCTCATGTTCCAGTGTTCCTATTGGAGGTATAGATTACATCATGTTCCAGTGTTCCTAATGGAGGTGTAGATTACATCTCATGTTCCAGTGTTCCTATTGGAGGTATAGATTACATCATGTTCCAGTGTTCCTAATGGAGGTGTAGATTACATCTCATGTTCCAGTGATCCTAATGGAGGTGTAGATTACATCTCATGTTCCAGTGTTCCTAATGGAGGTGTAGATTACATCATGTTCCAGTGTTCCTAATGGAGTTGTAGATTACATCATGTTCCAGTGTTCCTAATGGAGGTGTAGATTACATCTCTTGTTCCAGTGTTCCTAATGGAGGTGTAGATTACATCTCATGTTCCAGTGTTACTAATGGAGGTGTAGATTACATCTCATGTTCCAGTGTTCCTAATGGAGGTATAGATTACATCATGTTCCAGTGATCCTAATGGAGGTGTAGATTACATCTCATGTTCCAGTGTTCCTAATGGAGGTGTAGATTACATCATGTTCCAGTGTTCCTAATGGAGGTATAGATTACATCATGTTCCAGTGTTCCTAATGGAGTTGTAGATTACATCTCATTTTCCAGTGTTCCCAATGGAGTTGTAGATTACATCTCATGTTCCAGTGTTCCTAATGGTGGTGTCGATTACATATAATTTTCCAGAGTTCCTAATGGAGGTGTCGATTACATCATTTTCCAGTGTTCCTAATGGAGGTGTAGATTACATCATGTTCCAGTGATCCTAATGGAGGTGTAGATTACATCTCGTGTTCCAGTGTTATTAATGGAGGTGTAGATTACATCTCATGTTCCAGTGTTCCTAATGGAGGTGTAGATTACATCTCATGTTCCAGTGTTCCTAATGGAGGTGTAGATTACATCATGTTCCAGAGTTCCTAATGGAGGAATAGATTACATCATGTTCCAGTGTTCCTAATGGAGGTGTAGATTACATCTCATGTTCCAGTGTTATTAATGGAGGTGTAGATTACATCTCATGTTCCAGTGTTCCTAATGGAGGTGTAGATTACATAATGTTCCAGTGATCCTAATGGAGGTATAGATTACATGATGTTCAAGTGTTCCTAATGGAGGTGTAGATTGCAGCTCATGTTCCAGTGTTCCTAATGGAGGTGTAGATTACATCATGTTCCAGTGTTCCTAATGGAGGTGTAGATTACATCATGTTCCAGTGTTCCTAATGGAGGTGTAGATTACATCATGTTCCAGTGTTCCTAATGGAGGTATAGATTACATCATGTTCCAGTGATCCTAATGGAGGTATAGATTACATGATGTTCAAGTGTTCCTAATGGAGGTGTAGATTGCAGCTCATGTTCCAGTGTTCCTAATGGAGGTGTAGATTACATCATGTTCCAGTGTTCCTAATGGAGGTGTAGATTACATCTAATTTTCCAGTGTTCCCAATGGAGGTGTAGATTACATCATGTTCCAGTGTTCCTAATGGAGGTATAGATTACATCATGTTCCAGTGTTCCTAATGGAGGTGTAGATTTCATATCATGTTCCATTGTTCCCAATGGAGGTATAGATTACATCTCATGTTCCAGTGTTCCTAATGGAGGTGTAGATTACATCATGTTCAAGTGTTCCATATGGAGGTGTAGATTACATCTCATGTTCCAGTGTTCCTAATGGAGGTATAGATTACATCATGTTCCAGTGATCCTAATGGAGGTGTAGATTACATCTCATTTTCCAGTGTTCCCAATGGAGGTGTAGATTACATCATGTTCCAGTGTTCCTAATGGAGGTATAGATTACATCATGTTCCAGTGTTCCTAATGGAGGTGTAGATTACATCATGTTCCAGTGTTCCTAATGGAGGTGTAGATTACATCATGTTCCAGTGTTCCTAATGGAGGTGTAGATTACATCTCATGTTCCAGTGTTCCTAATGGAGGTGTAGATTACATCATGTTCAAGTGTTCCTAATGGAGGTGTAGATTACATCTCATGTTCCAGTGTTCCTAATGGAGGTATAGATTACATCATGTTCCAGTGATCCTAATGGAGGTGTAGATTACATCTAATTTTCCAGTGTTCCCAATGGAGGTGTAGATTACATCATGTTCCAGTGTTCCTAATGGAGGTATAGATTACATCATGTTCCAGTGTTCCTAATGGAGGTGTAGATTTCATATCATGTTCCAGTGTTCCCAATGGAGGTATAGATTACATCTCATGTTCCAGTGTTCCTAATGGAGGTATAGATTACATCATGTTCCAGTGATCCTAATGGAGGTGTAGATTACATATAATTTTCCAGTGTTCCTAATGGAGGTATAGATTACATCTCATGTTCCAGTGATCCTAATGGAGGTGTCGATTACATCTCATTTTCCAGTGTTCCCAATGGAGGTGTAGATTACATCATGTTCCAGTGTTCCTAATGGTGGTGTCGATTACATATAATTTTCCAGTTTTCCCAATGGAGGTATAGATTACATCTCACGTTCCAGTGTTCCTAATGGAGGTGTCGATTACATCTCATTTTCCAGTGTTCCCAATGGAGGTGTAGATTACATCATGTTGCAGTGTTCCTAATGGAGGTGTAGAATACATCATGTTCCAGTGTTCCTAATGGATTTGTAGATTACATCTCATGTTCCAGTGTTCCTAATGGAGGTGTCAATTACATCTCATTTCCAGTGTTCGTAATGGAGGTGTAGATTACATCATGTTCCAGTGTTCCTAATGGAGGTATAGATTACATCATGTTCAAGTGTTCCTAATGGAGGTGTAGATTACATCTCATGTTCCAGTGTTCCTAATGGAGGTGTAGATTACATCATGTTCAAGTGTTCCTAATGGAGGTGTAGATTACATCTCATGTTCCAGTGTTCCTAATGGAGGTATAGATTACATCATGTTCCAGTGATCCTAATGGAGGTGTAGATTACATCATGTTCCAGTGTTCCTAATGGAGGTGTAGATTAAATCATGTTCCAGTGTTCCTAATGGAGATGTAGATTACATCTCATGTTCCAGTGTTCCTAATGGAGGTGTAGATTACATCTCATGTTCCAGTGTTCCTATTGGAGGTATAGATTACATCATGTTCCAGTGTTCCTAATGGAGGTGTAGATTACATCTCATGTTCCAGTGTTCCTATTGGAGGTATAGATTACATCATGTTCCAGTGTTCCTAATGGAGGTGTAGATTACATCTCATGTTCCAGTGTTCCTATTGGAGGTATAGATTACATCATGTTCCAGTGTTCCTAATGGAGGTGTAGATTACATCATGTTCCAGTGTTCCTAATGAAGGTGTAGATTAAATCATGTTCCAGTGTTCCTAATGGAGTTGTAGATTACATCTCATGTTCCAGTGTTCCTAATGGAGGTGTCAATTACATCTCATTTCCAGTGTTCCTAATGGAGGTGTAGATTACATCTCATGTTCCAGTGTTCCTATTGGAGGTATAGATTACATCATGTTCCAGTGTTCCTAATGGAGGTGTAGATTACATCTCATGTTCCAGTGTTCCTATTGGAGGTATAGATTACATCATGTTCCAGTGTTCCGAATGGAGGTGTAGATTACATCTCATGTTCCAGTGTTCCTATTGGAGGTATAGATTACATCATGTTCCAGTGTTCCTAATGGAGGTGTAGATTACATCATGTTCCAGTGTTCCTAATGAAGGTGTAGATTAAATCATGTTCCAGTGTTCCTAATGGAGTTGTAGATTACATCTCATGTTCCAGTGTTCCTAATGGAGGTGTCAATTACATCTCATTTCCAGTGTTCGTAATGGAGGTGTAGATTACATCATGTTCCAGTGTTCCTAATGGAGGTGTAGATTACATCTCATGTTCCAGTGATCCTAATGGAGGTGTAGATTACATCTCATGTTCCAGTGTTCCTAATGGAGGTGTAGATTACATCATGTTCCAGTGTTCCTAATGGAGTTGTAGATTACATCATGTTCCAGTGTTCCTAATGGAGGTGTAGATTACATCTCTTGTTCCAGTGTTCCTAATGGAGGTGTAGATTACATCTCATGTTCCAGTGTTACTAATGGAGGTGTAGATTACATCTCATGTTCCAGTGTTCCTAATGGAGGTATAGATTACATCATGTTCCAGTGATCCTAATGGAGGTGTAGATTACATCTCATGTTCCAGTGTTCCTAATGGAGGTGTAGATTACATCATGTTCCAGTGTTCCTAATGGAGGTATAGATTACATCATGTTCCAGTGTTCCTAATGGAGTTGTAGATTACATCTCATTTTCCAGTGTTCCCAATGGAGTTGTAGATTACATCTCATGTTCCAGTGTTCCTAATGGTGGTGTCGATTACATATAATTTTCCAGAGTTCCTAATGGAGGTGTCGATTACATCATTTTCCAGTGTTCCTAATGGAGGTGTAGATTACATCATGTTCCAGTGATCCTAATGGAGGTGTAGATTACATCTCGTGTTCCAGTGTTATTAATGGAGGTGTAGATTACATCTCATGTTCCAGTGTTCCTAATGGAGGTGTAGATTACATCTCATGTTCCAGTGTTCCTAATGGAGGTGTAGATTACATCATGTTCCAGAGTTCCTAATGGAGGAATAGATTACATCATGTTCCAGTGTTCCTAATGGAGGTGTAGATTACATCTCATGTTCCAGTGTTATTAATGGAGGTGTAGATTACATCTCATGTTCCAGTGTTCCTAATGGAGGTGTAGATTACATAATGTTCCAGTGATCCTAATGGAGGTATAGATTACATGATGTTCAAGTGTTCCTAATGGAGGTGTAGATTGCAGCTCATGTTCCAGTGTTCCTAATGGAGGTGTAGATTACATCATGTTCCAGTGTTCCTAATGGAGGTGTAGATTACATCATGTTCCAGTGTTCCTAATGGAGGTGTAGATTACATCATGTTCCAGTGTTCCTAATGGAGGTGTAGATTACATCATGTTCAAGTGTTCCTAATGGAGGTGTAGATTACATCTCATGTTCCAGTGTTCCTAATGGAGGTATAGATTACATCATGTTCCAGTGATCCTAATGGAGGTGTAGATTACATCTAATTTTCCAGTGTTCCCAATGGAGGTGTAGATTACATCATGTTCCAGTGTTCCTAATGGAGGTATAGATTACATCATGTTCCAGTGTTCCTAATGGAGGTGTAGATTTCATATCATGTTCCATTGTTCCCAATGGAGGTATAGATTACATCTCATGTTCCAGTGTTCCTAATGGAGGTGTAGATTACATCATGTTCAAGTGTTCCATATGGAGGTGTAGATTACATCTCATGTTCCAGTGTTCCTAATGGAGGTATAGATTACATCATGTTCCAGTGATCCTAATGGAGGTGTAGATTACATCTCATTTTCCAGTGTTCCCAATGGAGGTGTAGATTACATCATGTTCCAGTGTTCCTAATGGAGGTATAGATTACATCATGTTCCAGTGTTCCTAATGGAGGTGTAGATTACATCATGTTCCAGTGTTCCTAATGGAGGTGTAGATTACATCATGTTCCAGTGTTCCTAATGGAGGTGTAGATTACATCTCATGTTCCAGTGTTCCTAATGGAGGTGTAGATTACATCATGTTCAAGTGTTCCTAATGGAGGTGTAGATTACATCTCATGTTCCAGTGTTCCTAATGGAGGTATAGATTACATCATGTTCCAGTGATCCTAATGGAGGTGTAGATTACATCTAATTTTCCAGTGTTCCCAATGGAGGTGTAGATTACATCATGTTCCAGTGTTCCTAATGGAGGTATAGATTACATCATGTTCCAGTGTTCCTAATGGAGGTGTAGATTTCATATCATGTTCCAGTGTTCCCAATGGAGGTATAGATTACATCTCATGTTCCAGTGTTCCTAATGGAGGTATAGATTACATCATGTTCCAGTGATCCTAATGGAGGTGTAGATTACATATAATTTTCCAGTGTTCCTAATGGAGGTATAGATTACATCTCATGTTCCAGTGATCCTAATGGAGGTGTCGATTACATCTCATTTTCCAGTGTTCCCAATGGAGGTGTAGATTACATCATGTTCCAGTGTTCCTAATGGTGGTGTCGATTACATATAATTTTCCAGTTTTCCCAATGGAGGTATAGATTACATCTCACGTTCCAGTGTTCCTAATGGAGGTGTCGATTACATCTCATTTTCCAGTGTTCCCAATGGACGTGTAGATTACATCATGTTGCGGTGTTCCTAATGGAGGTGTAGAATACATCATGTTCCAGTGTTCCTAATGGATTTGTAGATTACATCTCATGTTCCAGTGTTCCTAATGGAGGTGTCAATTACATCTCATTTCCAGTGTTCGTAATGGAGGTGTAGATTACATCATGTTCCAGTGTTCCTAATGGAGGTATAGATTACATCATGTTCAAGTGTTCCTAATGGAGGTGTAGATTACATCTCATGTTCCAGTGTTCCTAATGGAGGTGTAGATTACATCATGTTCAAGTGTTCCTAATGGAGGTGTAGATTACATCTCATGTTCCAGTGTTCCTAATGGAGGTATAGATTACATCATGTTCCAGTGATCCTAATGGAGGTGTAGATTACATCATGTTCCAGTGTTCCTAATGGAGGTGTAGATTAAATCATGTTCCAGTGTTCTTAATGGAGATGTAGATTACATCTCATGTTCCAGTGTTCCTAATGGAGGTGTAGATTACATCTCATGTTCCAGTGTTCCTATTGGAGGTATAGATTACATCATGTTCCAGTGTTCCTAATGGAGGTGTAGATTACATCTCATGTTCCAGTGTTCCTATTGGAGGTATAGATTACATCATGTTCCAGTGTTCCTAATGGAGGTGTAGATTACATCTCATGTTCCAGTGTTCCTATTGGAGGTATAGATTACATCATGTTCCAGTGTTCCTAATGGAGGTGTAGATTACATCATGTTCCAGTGTTCCTAATGAAGGTGTAGATTAA